>NC_051326.1:42586058-42889088 GCF_015220235.1 Choloepus didactylus
CATTGTTATACAATCGTCTTTAAGAGTCTAGACTACTGGGTTGGAGTTTGGTAGTTTCAGGTATTTACTTCTAGCTATTCCAGTAGATTAAAACCTAAAAGGTGTTATCTATATAATGCATAAGAACGTCCACCAGAGTGACCTCTTGATTCCATTTGAAATCTCTCAGCCACTGAAGCTTTGTGTCATTTCATTTCACATTCCCTTTTGGTCAAAAAGATATTCTCAATCCCATGATGCCAGGTCCAGATTCATCCCTGGGAGTCATATCCTGTGTTGCCAGAGAGATTTACACCCCTGGGAGTCAGGTCCCATGTGGTGGTGGTAGTGGTGGTGGGGCAGTGAGTTCACTTGCCAAGGTGGCTTAGCTAGAGAGAGAGGCCACATCTGAGCAATAAAGAGGTACTCAGGGGGAGACTCTTAGGCACAACTATATGCAAGTCTAGCCTCTCCCTTGCAGTAACAAGCTTCATAAGGGCTAGACCCATGAGAGAGGGCTCAGCACATCAAACCACCAATCCTCAATGCACAGACAATTTCTTAATTATCATATCTAGAAAGTGACAAATACTGATGGTTACATCTGAATTAGAATTTGTTTAGATCCTTGTGGTATTTAAATCAATATTCTAATATTTAAGTTAATATACTATGCTATTATATCAATGTTCCCTCTCTGATATCAGGCTGATTTTTCCTTTCTTGCTTTCCTTCACTATCTAGAATATGCCACTAAATAATTAAGTCTTCTATTATGGATAATCTTATGAGATGAGCAGCATCCAAGGCTAGTAGCAATGTAATAAGAAAACCAGGAGGGGTTGCTTTTCCTCAAGAATTAGCTAAATTCCTTGCATTTTAGATATAAAACTTTGACAAGATATTTTAAAACATTGGAATAGTTAAGTTATAGATTACTAAATGAAAAAGGACAGGAGATCAAATAATTTGTTGACCAAATTGAATTCTAAGATGCATGAGTTATAAGTTACAGAAAGGCTATAAAATGTGTTGGAATTCCAATTTTGATTTTGCTGTTTTTTCTCATAGTAGCTTGAAGAGTACAAGGATAGCCTTAGAGAAGAAACCTTTTATTACTTTTAATGTAAAGGTAATATATATTTTTCCAGAGCAAGGTGCATTATGTCATTTTGGGAAATCATTGTTTATTAGGAACCCATGGAAAGCATCATTCTTTGAAAATAGTGTACCCAAACTCTTTGTTATCTTTGAAACATACTACAAACATATTTTCATAGAATTGTATATCTTCCATGATTTTAATCCTGATATTAATTCTTCCATGATTTTAGCTCCATATTAAGTTCACTTGCAGGTTGCTCCTTTGTACCCCAGAAAAGACCAAGTTCTTTTAATCTATTCCTGTGGGTGCAGACCTATTGTAACTGGGACCTTTTGGTTAGGTTATTTCAATTGAAATGTGACCCACCTCATTCAAAGTGGGTCTTATTCCTTGTACTGGAGTCCTTTGTAAGAGAATAAAAGGCAGAAGCTAAGACGTGAAATTAAGAGATGCTCACAGAAAAAGCCCTAGGAGAAGTTTAAAGAAAAGCCCTGGAGGAGCTAAGGGAGGACCCACAGAGAAACTGAGAGGAAGCCATTGAAGCCAGAAGCTGGGAGCAATGAAACCTAGGAGAGAAGGACCAGCAGATGACTGCCATGTGCCTTTCCATGTGACAGAGGTGTCCCAGATGCCAGTGGCCTGTCTTCAGAGCCCAGTATTGTCCTTTGATGCCTTGACTTGGACATTTTCATGACTTAACAACTGTAAATTGTAAGTTAATAAATCTCCATTATGAAACTCCATCTCATTTCTGGTATATTGCATGCTGGCAATTTTAGCAAACCAAAGCAGCAAGTATTCCCTATTGAGTCTCCTCTATTACTTTATTTAAAAATAATTAAATCTTACTCTCAATTTATTACCATAAGCAGAGGAAAAAGAATAAAAAGCTAAAGAATGAAAGAATTCATTTTTTATAAAAAGAACAGTTTTCCAGGTTTATAGTAGTTTAGTAGACTCATGTAATGCTTTCATTTCATTAGGGACTTATATTGTGAGTTACAAAAAATAATCAGAATGTATTCATAATAGACCTTAACTATTTTTCCCTTTGCCATTTTTTTTTCTGTAAAATATTTCTTTTTGAAAGGAAATTCTTGGGGAGGGGAGGGCTATAGAACATAATAATATTGTTGGACTTTAATATATCTAGATATTTGTCTTTAAAATAAACTTTAATTGAAGCTAGGATGACCTTCAATCATTACAAAAAAGCATTTCATGTTCTTCCTAACAATTACTGAATATTTTTTACTTTCCTAAGTATATATTGTAAATTTAGAAAATACTGAAGTGACTAATAAAACCCAGAAAGTAGGAAAAGTAAAAACAAATAAGAAAAACACCAAAACAGCATGTAAGTGATACCATTTTTTTACTCTTTTACAATTTAATCTATAACATTTCATATGTCCCTATTTCCAATTTCATAAATCTATTTCTCTTTAATTGGCTCCCCATATACAACTTAGACAAAGGAAAGAATTCCCTCTTTGCATTTAAATTAGAAAAAAATAGCACACACATACACAAAAACCTAGAAGATGCCCATGTTTTGAAATTATAAAAATATGCTTCTAAACATTCCCAATATCAAAAAATACATAGTTGACTTTAGAAACTTTGAATAACATGTGGAATGTAACATCCTTAATGTGTTAAGGAATACCTACTGAGTGTCTGACAGCAAACATCAGTGGTGAGAATCAAAATATTTTTCTTTGAAAGCAGTAACTAGGTGAGAATGCCCATGATTACCAGTTCTTCCCAACACTACAATGTAATTCCTGGCCAGTGCAGAAAGGCAAGCAGAACAAAAACAGTGGCAAAATAAACAGCTTAGAAAGGAAGAATAAAACTGCCGCTCTCACCTGACATGATTATGTGCATGGAAAATCTAAGAAAATTAGGATTAAGAATACTTTAATAGTATTGCTATTTATAAGACTTACATCAATATTTTTTTAAAAAAAAGCGTTTCCATATACAAGCAACAAAAGGCTAAAAAATTAAATAAAAATACCATTCACAGTAACATAAAATATGAAATAACTAGAAATAATTATAACAAAAAATATGCAAGAACAACTATAGGGTGAAATTTATAAAATCCTACTGAGCTATTAAAGATCAAAAGAGGTGGAGAGATATACCAGACTCATGGTTTGGAAAATTTAATATTAAAAAACAGTAATTCCCTACAAATTGATTTTTTGTATAACCTGCAATTTTAATCAAAAGAACACACTTGTATTGTGGAAACTAATAAGCTGATTCTAAATTAATGTGGAAGTGTAGAGATTCAATGATAACAAGAACAAAGTGAGAGAGATTTCTATCTGAGAATTCAAGTTTATGATAAAATTATGGTAATTTAGGCCGAGTGCTATTAGTGCCAGGATTGACAAACAGACCAATGAAACAGACTAGAAAGAGAGCCAAAAGAGACCCACACATATATATGAATTCTTGTAAGTAGTGACATTTTGGAGCACTGCAGAAAAAGAGAATTTTAAATAAATGCTGCTGGGAAAATTGGGTCTCCATTTTGAAATATTTTTCAAAGATTGAAATCAACACATAAGGTGTATCAAATATTAATAGGAAATAGGGAAAAACAATTTATATCCACAATCTTAGAGCATGACCTTTCTAATAATTTGGCAAATTATAAAATGTTGAGTTGAATATGGAGCAATGAAAATTCCCATACATTGCTCATTAGAAGCTAAATTTATATTTATTATACAAACATACTTTGGGAGAAAGTTTGACTTACAGATTCATAAACACTTATCTAAAAATAGATATGTTTCATAATTTAGAATCCCTTGGAAATCAGGCAGGTAATAAAGTGATCCTAGCATATATTAAGGAATATGAAGTCTGGGCAGGTACCCCCCTAATGAAATGCATTTCCATCTTTCTAGTGAAAAATGTAAATATTCACACTGAGTGGAATACAGACAAACTCTAAAGAACCTAGAGTCAATTTTGCTGCCAGATTTGCCCCTCACTTTAATGGGACAAGAAAACTCTTATTTCTGTACTTTCCTTTTAGAATTAGTCACTGTAGAAATCTAATTGTATACCTGTATCTTGAAGTGTTAAGTTAGTCATTCTGTGACCCAGCATTTCCGTCCAGGTTATATACCCCAGAGAAACTAATGTATATGTGCATCAGGCTGCAGAGGCAAGAATCTTCACAGCAGAACTGTGTTTTTCAACCATACTGGAAACAAGCAAAATGTCTATCAATGTCAAAATGCATAAATGGAGATACTTTCATACAACACTATATAGCAGTGAAAATGGAGGAGCCATGGCTCCATATAGCCGCATGGACCTATGCCATATTCCCTATCTTCTCTATCTATACTTGTTCTCTTGGTGATTGTCCCAATCTTGTCATTTTTAATGTGATCTGATGATGTTGAGATTTATATTTCTAGCCCACATCTTTCTTCTCAACTTGAATATTCAGCTACATTCTTGAAATGTCCATTTAGCAGCTTGAGTGGTTGTCTCAAAACATAAGTCAGATCATGTCACTTCTCTGAGCAAAAGCATCCAACAGCTCCCAATTCTATACCAAGCACAGTGTGTTTACAGTGTCCGAAAGTGTATGATCCTGCTCACTCACCCACCCATTATCTCCCTGGCATTCTAGTCATTCCATGATAACCATCCTGACCTCTTCCTCTTCCTCAAACAACCTAGGCATTACTCATGTATTTGGGGTGTTTGTACTTTTTTGTAGACTGAATACATACCTCCTCAAGCTATCCGCACGACTCCTTCCCTCAACTTGGTAAGGCTTTAATGCACTTCTTTTATTTGGAAATTCACGTCAATTTCCAAAACATGTAGCAGAATGCAAAGAAAGGGCCTGGCTTTGGCCATTCAGGCTCAACACATTAAGCTTTAGACTTAGGACAAAGTGAAACAATGAAGAAGGGTGGTAGAAGACTAAATTTTATCTAATTCCCAGGAATCCATGAGCATGGTACAGCAGCAACATCCATTGTCCAGCATCAGTGGAATTCAGCGTCCAGTCTTAGTGGCAGAGTCAATGGAGTCCTCGGCACACATTTTCTATGTATGCTTTTGGCTGTATTGTATTTGCCTAACTTCTCTTTGGCCTGTTTTCATGCCATAATTTCAAACCTTCTAATTAAATCTATTAACTAACAAATAGCTTCTAAGCACAATACTTTCCAGTGTAATTATCCAGACGCATATTGCTTGAAATCAAGAATCCAGTATAGAATATTTACCCTGGACAGCTTCTTGATTTTGTTTAATATAATTTTAACATTTATAGATTGAAGGTGATAAAACCTGTATAATAGGGTCTTGCCTCACACCACACACCAAAATTAACTCAAAATAGATCACAGACATAAATGTAAGAACTAAAACGAAAGAACTTGAAGAATAAAACATAAGAGAAAACATTGTGATCTAGAGTTAGGCAAAGATTTCTCTCGATTCACACACCATAAATGTAATTTATCTCTAGGACCAAATTCTCCTTCCAGCACAGTTCTAGAGGTTAATAGAGTGGGTCCTAAAATTAGTCCACCTGATTCAAATCCCAGATCTACCACGTACTAGCTGTGGTTAAGCGACTTAACTTCTTTGAACGACATTTTTCTAATCAATAGACTGGAAACAAAACTTAACTCACAAGATTATTGTGAAGATTAACTAAAATAATTTATGACAGGAGCTTACCACAGTGATGAGAGCAAGATGAGCTTTCAAAAGCATTAGCTATCATGAATTTTCATAATTATCATCAAGGTTTCGATTTTTAAAGTTATTGTCTAAAGCAGCTGATTTTCTTGAAAGCAAGCAACAGAAAGTGACTATCTTTTTAAAGAAAGTAAATGAATCAATAAAATATCTAGTCTTGAGAGTACTGTGTGGTGGAAGGCTGGAAGACAAAGCTTCAAAATCTGGCAGGTGTGAGCTCTGGGACTCTGGGCATCCAGAAACCAGAAATCCAGCAGCTGTCAGATGGTAGGCAGAGAGCACTCCAGCCACGGCAGGGACTTAACTCCTGTTCTTGTGATTCTCACTAAAACTCCAAGTCCTTGGGAAAAGGACCTGATGGGCCACATCAAAGTCAAATCCCACATCCTGGCTGCACGATGGCTAGGAATAGGTTTTTAAACTTCCATAAAGGAAAGCAGCCACAACCCCTTATAAAAACTTATGCAAAATGGAGAAAGGCAATTCCATTAATGTGTGTGTGTGTGTGTGTGTCTGTGTGTGTGTGTCTGTGTGTGTGTGTTTCATGGCAAGGAATTCCATGCAGAACAGTAAAGTTTGACTTATATCTACTACACTGTCACAGTATACCCCACAACATGCCACAATATAATGTAATGTAACTCAAACTTCTTAAGTAGCCTTCCCAGTATCGAGTTCATCCTTCCAAATGCTTCATTATAGGACTGACTAAACAATCATTATGTATCAAAGAAAATCCCTGATATGTTTTCAACTGATTGAAGATGTTGAAAGTCATGGACTACAGGGAAAAAAAATCCCTTAATCCTTAGCATATATCTAAGGTCTATCACATTCTAATTCCAGTTTGGCTTCCAGCTCCCTCTTCTCCTTCCTCCTCACCAACCCTGACCTCCCAGGCACATACACAGCACTTATGCACACGTACGCAAATAGACACAGTGCACACTTGTCTTTACCATGCTAAATTAATCACTGTTCCTCAACTGGGTCCCACATTCCTTTTTTTCTCTGTGTCTTTGCTCAGGCTTTGCTGTGCCCTTCCTATTACCTTTCTTTTCTGATGTTAAAATTACACTTTCAAAGGATCAATTCCATGACATCTTTCCTGTTTCAAAGATGGAGCTAAGAATTTATGCTTCAATAGTCAGTCGCACTTCTTTTACATAACACTTTTGACACGTAACAGTCCTATCATGCTACAAATTAAACTTGTTTTTGTATATTTTGCTCTATGCATAAATCACTAATTTCTTATGGTCAAGCAAATTCAAACTAGAAGGTACAAATTAAAAGCCTTTAGAATTTTGACATAACCATAATATAACTGTGCAGTTATATCTGTGAAGAATATCTGATAATCAAGATAAAAATCGAAAACCACCAAAACATTTACTTACATTAATTGTTAAAATGCACCATTTCAGAATGTACACTAAACATGTTAGTTATTAACTCCTCACATGAAAAATCTAATATTTGATTTGTATATAGACAAACTCATGCCACTCATCTCAAGTTTTGGAAATTTTCTGAGTTTAATTTTTCTAATTTAAAATTTAATATTCTATATTCTAATTACCTTTCAAATGTTTGAATTTAATGTTTTAAATATTGAAAAATACTGCATTCTTTTTCTTCTATTGTTAACAAGACTGCATTGAAAGAAAATAATCACAGACACCTGATATTCAACTCTATTGGAAAAAAAAGTCTATTCAAAAATAGCTAAAAATCTAATAAATCAATTTTAACTATCATTTACTTTTGAGCATTTGAAACTCTGTTATGCAAGTCTGTAATGAAACTTTAAGAAGTTATTTGCTCCTTTATGTTAAGTAAAAAGAAAAAAACCACTTCATTTCCTTTTAAAATGTTTTATGAATGATGATTTTTAATGAAAATAGCATTATTGTTAAAAAGAAATGGATGTAAAATGATGATTGATTTATGCTATAGTGATTTGTGAACATAGACTTTTTCAAAAGACACGATTGAACTTAAATTATTTAAAAGAACATTTAGGAAACCAGCTAGAGAGAAACGTTGACAACAAATATATTCAGGTAAAGAATACAATCTCATTGTAATTAAAACAAGGAAATGATAGTTTGTTTTCTATTGAAATATATCTTGTGAAATAATAAGATAAATACTTACAAATCTGGAGACTATGAAGAATGGCAACACAAATATCCCTGATGAAACTTACAACACTTCTGGCAACTTACATCATCTCACAAATAACATAACACTATTAGTCTAAAGATATTTATTTCATATGTCTTATGAAATTCCTTCAGAAAGATTTTAGAGACTCATACTGAATTTTTCTCTCTCTATATATTTAAAAACATTTTATCCACTGTCTTTGTTTTTCTTCCCTGTAATCTCAACATAACAAAGACTATGGTTGTTGGAATTCCACTCCTTTTCATTTCTATTTCATAAAACTTTTATGTAGTGCATTGTAATCAGTAATATTATTGGGAAAAACAACTAACAGTTGGAGAATGCCTTACAAAATGTTTATACACGTATCACATTTGATACAAGAATGATGTTCTAGTTACTCATCATTTTTATCACCATTGTACTGGTGATGAAATCAGGCTTGAAGAAGTTACATGAATTGCCTAAAATTACATCAAAAAGCAAATATAATCATGTCCTGGCCTACTTGCTTAAAATCCTTTTTTTCTGTTTTACTTGCTAAAAATCCTATTTTCTGTTGGATAATGGGAACTTATATTCAACACCATCTCTCATCTCCACACCATTCATTTTAGATGTATTTCATCTTTTTAATCCTTTCAATATAGCTTCTTTCTCTTACTTGAAAATTAGTGCATTATATATATTTATTAAATCAATTAAAAATAATTTCTTTTCCCCTTTCCCACTACCTGTGATTAGTCAAACTATGAGGTTAAGGGCACAGACCTCGAGACGGTCAAGTCTGTCCAAGACTTCTGACCCCAAATGCAAGAAGTTAGAGGGAAACATCCACATAAGAACACTTTCACTTCTGACATCAACTGAAAGTTTGGGGATTTCCCAAAATCACCTTCAGATTTCACAATCAACTGAAAAGACACACAGAACTTACAGCAACCTATTATACTCGCAGGTACATCTAATCACAGGGAAAACATACACATTAGAACCAGACAAAAGAAGAGGCACATAGGGTAGAGTCTAAAAGGATTCCAAATCAAAGCTCCCATTGTTCTCAGAATGAATCACCCCCCCCCAACATCAAAGCATGACCACATGCACCGAGTATTGCCTACCTGGGAAGCTCAGCTGAGCTTCAGCACCCAAAGATTTTATTCAGGCTTCTTTTCATAGTCATGATTGCTTGATTGATTGCCAATATGCTTGGACTCAGTCAACAGTTATTGAATGGCACAAAGCCCCCACACTAAATCACAGGATTGGTTTCTCTGGCACACTCCTAATCCTACCTTAGGTCATCTCATCAACATAAACTACCAGATTTTAGATTTTACCTAACTGGCACCAAATGGTATTTTGAATAGTGTGGTATATTTCACAGTAATAATTAATTCCTGTTTTTATATTGTTCACTTTTTAAAATGAGTTCAAATAATTTTTAGATAAATGACTATCCCAATTCAGAGTTTAGTGAAGAATGATATATACAGATATTCTAATTCATTCTTCTAATCGCAAATCATGACTCAATACTTGAAGGCAATAGAAAATCTATAAAGGGCATGTATTACATCATACAGAGGAAGAATGTGTTTCTTTTTCTGTCACTACTAAGAAACTAAGTAGTAAGTCCTGTTCACCAGACTGGAGTTTGATGACAATGGAACAAAATAACACTGACATACCCTACTATTTGCCCTGAGACAGAAAAGTATGGGCCATCTCAATATTGATTAAGCAATGGATTTTGAACTCAGTTACCACAATAGGTTCCCCATATAATTATTAGTTTAAATTAGAAATGGGCTTTCTTTGTTCTTATGCTACTTTTCTGAAATGCAGAAAAAGGTTTTCTTTACCAAAAAGTGGAGGTATCCTTTATTAGGAACTTCCCTCTTTCTCTTTTGCACGGAAACAATCACAGATTGCTAAACTCTCAGATCTAATGAAGATACTAGGAATAGATTTCCCCATTGAACAGGAAAATGATTTATATGAGCCAGAGGCCCAGATAATGGAATATTATTTGCATCAAGCTAGCACCTACTGAAATTCTATTCCATTCTGATTTTTGTGCATCCTGATATGATCATTCTAAATTTTAAATGAACTTCCTACATGAAATATGTGCCAACTGATGTGGTCAATTTTAAACAGACACTTTTAAAAATTCTTTCCTATCTTTCCATTTCTACTCATATAATCCTAGGATTTTTTTGTAACTTATAGAATTACATAATATTATAATGATACATGTATAATAGGATATCAAAATGCAAAACAAATGCCATTGGAGCAAGAGTTATTAAAATACTGCAATGAAATGCTTGGCCTATTACTCTGATAATCATGCTCCAAGTTTTTTCTAAATCAGATTATTTTTCTCCTGTTTCTTCAGAATATTGGACCATTTGAAGCTGGCTGGGAGTTCACAGCCTTCTTTTCTATTCACTAAGTTAGCTTTCTTTCTGTATATGATGATTTTGAAAAGTAGCAGCTCAGCCACTGAGGTGAAAATGAGAAGAGACAAATAGGTTTGTTTTCCGGATGTTTCTCTATAAGATAAGACCATTGGAACTATTGAGTCTACAAGTTCTATAACACTAATTTTCATTCTCAGTTAGTTGATCATAAAATAGAAGTCTGGACCTTGTGATTTCCTAATGTTTTCTCTCCACCCTCTCATTCTCTTTCCATATATAAGGTCAGTGCTAATAATAATGTGGACCATTTGCATTTAAAAAGCACCTTGCAGGTTTTGATCTCCCTAACACAGTGAGGTACATATTGCTATCTCTGCAATTTTACAGATGGGAAAAAGAAACATATGACTGATAAAAGTTAAATGAATTGAGCACAGTTACTTAAATAACATTTAGGGCCACACAGGGATTGTGCCCAGTGTCAGGTGACTTCACATTCTAATCTCATTTTCTTCCTTGCAATACCATAACTTGTAGTTGTAACTTTCTAAAACATGTTGAAAACAACCACACATTTAAGCATAACATAGCACCTTCAAACTTTTAAAAATGATACACAGAGCAATTTTACCCGCAATTACTTGGGAACAAGATTTGACAAAGACTGGAATTTGCTAGTTCCAGTTGAGTAATTCTGCATTTGCATTCATAAATTTGGAAATGAGGAGTGTAAAGAGAATTTTCTCCCTTGATTCAGAAGCCAAATTACTGAAAACCTCTGAGCATTCAGAGTAACAAAAAATAGTTGTTTTAAAGTTGCTTTCATTATCAAAATGTGGCAGAGGTTTCTTCAAGTCTTCGTGGTAAAGCTCATCTCAGGGTATAGCCTTCAGTGTTTGTACAATTCAAGTTTCTCACTGTAGAATTGGTCTGACATGATGGTCACCAGATGCCAAGTCCCAATTAGTCAATTTGGCTATGTTGTAACACTTTCTAATCACTTGTTTTGGCTTTATTTAAAATCAATTTATATCACTTCAACATTTATTATATTTTCAGCTTTTAAAAATAGTTTCCTAAAACATTGTTTTCTTAAATTCACAGGAGAATGACTCACACAAAATTAGTTTGCTAAATTTAAAATAATAAAGCAAGAGAGGCAGGGATAATTTTTGAAAAGTTAATGGCAGCATGTGGTGGAATATTTTTTATACTGCATTTTTATTTATTTTTGAGTCAGAATCTTTCTTAGCTTTCCTTAATAGGTATATTGCACCTTTATATTAGTGCTAGTTAAATTTAGACACTGTGATTTATATATCAGAATGTTACAGGAAATGGAGGATAAAATTATATAAATAGATTAAATATTTCATGCAATTAAAGAGTCAAACATTGATAGGTCATGAAAAATTACCAGCTTCAGTTCAAACTTCCACAGTGTTATTTATTGGTTAGACAAAGGCATTGGTATTTGTGTTTTTTAAAAACCGTAAAAGATTAATTGGGATTAAAATAAAGGAAATCTTATCTTCTAATCTGGGTCATTCAATTCAATATAAAGAAACACTTGTTTCCCTTTTGAATGTTACATTTGCTATTTCCATACAGCTACTTCAGTGATTTTGTTATAAAATTTTTTTAAATTCCAACAGGTATTTATTTTTCTCTTTACTTGTTATTTTTTCTTTTTTTTTGAAAGTACTTTTATATTCTTATAAAGCAGTTGTAAGTTTACAGAAAAATCATGCACAAAATACAGTTTTCCATATACTCCCTCCACACACATTTCTATTATTGTTATTTTCATTAATACTGTATCTTCATTACAATTGGAGAAACAATGTAATTATAATTATATTATTAACTATAATCCATAGTTTAGTTTAGGGTTCACTCTTTGTGTTGTATAGCTTATTCTGATAACATATATACACCTAAAATCAATCATAATAGCCACTTTCAAGTATACAGTTCATTAGTGTCAATCACACTCACAATGTTGGGCTAGCATCACCACCATCCGTTACCAAAACTTTTCCATTACTCCAAACAGACACTCTACCAATTAAGCATTAATTCCCCATCATGTACCTCTGCCCCTGGGAACCTATATTCTAACTCATGACTCTATAAATTTGCAAATTCTATTTATTTCAAGTGAAATCATACAATAGATCCTTTCTTATCTGGCTTATTTAATTTAACATGATGTCTTCAGGGTGCATCCATATGATAGCATTCATCAAAATCTCATTTCTTTTTATGGCCGAATAATATTTCATTGCATGGATAAGCCACATTTTGTTTATCTATTCTTCCATGGATATACACTTGGGTTGCTTCACTTGGGTTGCTTCTATCTTTTGACAATTATGAATAATGCCACTATGAACATTGGTGTACAAGCATATGTTTGAATCCCTGCTTTTAGTTCTTTGGGGTATATACCTAGCAGTAGAATTGCTGGGTCATAAAGTAATTCTATGCTTAACTTTCCGGAGAAACTTCATACTGTCTTCAACAGCTGTTACACCATTTTCCATTTCCACCAAAAATATATGAAGGTTCCTATTTCTTCATGTCTTCACTAGCATTTGCTATTTTCTTCTTCTCTCTCTCTCTTTTTTGTTTTTTTTTAGAATACTATCCATTCTATTGTCAATGTGAAATGTTACCTCATCGTGGTTTTGATTTGATTTGCATTCCCCTAATGCCTAGAAATGCTGAGCATCTTTTCACATGCTTTTTGCCTATCTGTATATTTTCTTTGGAGAAATGTCTATTCTAGTAGTTTGCCCATTTTGTAATTGGGTTGCTTATCTTTTTGTTGTCTTATAGAATTTTTTTATAGCTTTGGATATTATAAACTAATCAGATATATGGTTTACAAATGTTTACTTCCATTGTGTAGGTTGTCTTTTCACTTTCTTGATAATGCCCTCTGATGCAAAAATGTTTAAATTTTGATAAAGTGCCATATATCTCTTCCTGGTATTGTTGCTTAGGCTTTTGGTATAAAGTCTAAGAAGCCATTAACTAATGCAAGGTCCTGAAGATGTTTCCCTGTGTCATTTTCTAGGAGTTTATAGTTTTGGTTCCTGTACATGGAGCTTTGATCGATTTTGAGTTGTTTTGTATGAGGTGTGAGGTAGGAGTCTACCTTTATCCTTTTGCATATGGATATTGTTTTCTAAGCACCATTTGTTGAAGAGACTATCTTTTTCCAGTGAGCAGACCTGATCACTTTGTCAAAAATCATAGATGAGAAGGTTTATTTCTCAGCTTTCAATTTGATTCCATTTGTCTATATGTCTGTCCTTGTAGCAGTACCATGCTGGTTTGATTACTATGGCTTTGTAGTAAGTTTTAAATTCAGAAGTGTGATCTTCTTCAATAGGTTTTGGCTATTTGGGGTCCTTTGCCCTTCCATATGATTTTTTTTTTTTTTTTTAGCGATGTGGAGACAGTTTTATTAATAATTTAGCACAGAAGCACAATTGTAGTTTCAAATTATTGCAAGTTATTATTATTTTTTAATCTTCATTTTATTGAGATGTATTCACATACCACACAGTTATACAAAACAAATCGCACATTTGATTGTTCACAGTACCATTACATCCATATGAATTTGATGATTATCTTTTCCGTTTCTGCAAAGAAGGCTGTTTGAATTTTGATTGAGATTGCACTGACTTCACAGATTGCTTTGGGTAGAATTGACATTCAATGAACTCAGAATGTCCTTCCATTTAGTTAGGTCTTCCTTAATCTCATTCATCAATGTTTGTAGTTTTGTGTATATAAGTCCTTTACATCCTTGATTAAATTTATTTCTAGATATTTATTTTAGTTGCTATTGTAAATGGATTTTTTTCTTTATTTCCTTTGCAGATTATTCATTTCTAGAAATTTGTGTTTTGATCTTGTACCTTACCACTTTGTTGAAGTAGTTTATTGGCACTAGTACCTTTACTGTTTCTTCTGGATTTTCTGCTTGCCTGATCATGTCACCCAAATATTGGGATAGTTTTACTGTTTCATTTCCAATTTGGATGACTTCTATTTCTCTTTTGTTTAATTTCCCTAGCTAAAACTTCCAAGACACTGTTGGATAGCAGTGATGATAGTGGTCATCTTTGTCTTGTTCTTGACCTCAAGGGGAAGGATTTCAGTCTTTCACCATAAAGTACAATGTTAGCTCTGGACTGTTCATGTGTGTTCTTTATCATGTTGAAGAAGTTTCCTTTGAGTTTCTGTTCTCTGCTTTTCTTTTTTCAAGAAGAGGGGCTGGATTTTATCAAAAGACTTTTCTCTCAATTAAGATGATCATGTGTTTTTGTTTTGTTTTTCCCTTCATACTGTTACTGTGGTGTATTACATTAATTGGTTTTCTTAAGTTGAACAAACCTTGCATACCAGGGTTAAATCCCACCTGATCATGGTGCATAATTCTTCTAATGCGTTGTTGGATTAAGATAGTTAGTATTTTGTTGACAATTTTTGAATCTTTATTCATGAAAGATATTGGTTTGTAATGTTCTTTTCTTGTGAAATCTTTGTCTGCCTTTGGTACTGGGGTGTTGCTGGCCTCAGAGAATGCATCAGGAAGTGTTCCCTCCTCTTCGATATTTTTTTAAGAGTTTGAGCAGAATTGGAGTTAAGTTGTCTTGGAATATTTGATAGAATTCCTCTGTGAAGTCATCTGGTCCTGGGCTTTTTGTTTGTTTGTTTGTTAGGAGGTTTTTGATTACTGATTCAATTTCTTTACTAGTGATTGGTTTGTTGAGATCTTCTATTTCTTCTTGAGTCAATGTAGGTACTATGTGTTTTTTCTAAGAATTTCTCCATTTCATCAACATTATCTAATTTATTGGCATACTTTTGATCACAGTATCCTCTTATAGTCCTTTTTGTTTCAGTTGGGTTGTTAGCTATGTACCCCTTTTCATTTCTGATTTTCCTTATTTGTATCTATCCTCTCTCTTTTTTTCTTTGTCAGTATAGCTAAAGATTTGTCAATTTTATTGATCTTTTCAAAGAACTAACTTCTGGTTTTATTGATTCTCTCTATATATTTTTTGTTTTCTATTTCATTTATCTCCACTCTAATGTTTGCTATTCCTTTTTCCTTCTCACTTTGGGTTTGGTTTGCTCTTCTTTTTCTAGTTCTTCCTATTTTGAGGTTAGGTCACTGATTTTACGTCTTTCTTTATTAATATAATCATTTAGAGCTATAAATTTCCTTCTCAGCATTGCCTTTGCTGAATTCCATAAGTTTTGGTATGCTATATTTTCATTTTCATTCATCTTGAGCTTCTTTCTAATTTCCCATCTGATTTCACTTTAACCCATTGATTGTTTAATAGTATGTTGTTTAGTTTACATATATTTTTGAATTTTCCATTTCTCCTTATGTTATTGATTTCTAGCGTCATTCCATTGTGGTTAGAGAATATAAGTTGTATGATTACTTTTTAATTTGTGAGACTTGTTTTGTGACCCAACATATGGTCCATCCTGCAGAAATCCCAGAGAATGATGCATGTTCACTTGAGAAGAATGTGTTTTCTCTTTTTGTGGGTGAAGTGTTCTCTATATATCTGTTAGGTCTGGTTGTTTTAGTGGATCATTCAAGTCCTATAATACCTAATTATCTTCTAACTAGATGTTCTAACCATTATTGTGAGATGTATATTTATAAATGTTATATTTTCTTGTTCAATTGTCTCCTTTATCAGTATATAATGACCACTTTGTCTCTTATAATTGTTTTTTGCTTAAAGTCTACTTCATCTGATATTTTATAGCCACCCCAGCCCCCACTTGTTACTACTTGCATAGTACATTTTTTCTATCCTTTCATCACCAGTCTTTCTGTCTTTGACCTTAAGGCGAGCCTCTTGCAGACAACATATAGGCGGGTCATGTTTTTTTTATTCATTTGGTCAATTTCTTTGTTTGGAAAGCTTCATCCACTTACATTTAAAGACACTTACAGGACTTTATTCTGCCATTTTGCTATTTAGCCTGTATGAGTCTTATGCCTTTTCTTTTTTTTTCTTTTTTTTTTTTTTTTGTGCCTCACTTCTGTTAATCCCTACTTCTATATTTATTCGCTTTTTTGGTGTTGTACCCTATTGAGTGTCCTGTCACTTCTTGGGTTATAAATATCATCTGGTTTTTTCATATGCTTTATAATTTTCTGTTGTTTTTGGCCTCTTGGCATTTGCTTAACTTGTTAGGGTTCTTTTAGGATTTGTAGACCAATTGAAGTCCCTATCTCTAATTTATCAGATCTACAGCTTCGTGGAGTACACTTTCTCTAACTAACCAGCAGCATCCACGAGCCACCTGTTCTCCACAAGCCAGTTCTCCCCTGCTCTGCCTTTGTGGTGAGTGGGGGAGTGAGTCTTGTGGGGTCCAATTGGTGTACCAAGCTTGCGTGTGTAGTTGGTGTTGCCCGCCCTGTATATGGAGCGTGTTTCTGAGCGGTCAGGGGGGGAGTGGCTCTAACAATCAAATCTCCCTGGTGATCCTGGAGTTTTAAAGCTGCTGCAATAGTCTAATCCTTCCATTCAGCCCTGCCACAGTTTGTCTCTGCCACTGACCCACAAGTCCTTGGTATTGGAGTATGGCTCCTGAGACTTGCGAGTGGGTCCCTCTTCTAGGCCGTTCACCCCCGGGTCCTCTGTTGAGGGATGACTGTGCTATGTCACAGTTGAGTGCCATCCCCCCAGGGCAGTTCTGGGCTGCTGGGCTGTGTAGGGAGGCTCCCAGTCTGCTGAAATGATGGCTGAATGGGGCTTTGTTAATTCACACTGCTCCACCTTCCCAACTCTGGGACAATCAGCTGAGGTTGCCGGGAAGGCTAATGTCCACGCCCAGTTTTGTGGTGTGTGCCTGTTATTTGAAGCACTTCCGTCACACTGGGTTGTCTGGGGCAGCTGTGGGCTATGGGGCTGGCGATGGGCAGGAGTGTTTCCTGTCCACCAGGATGACGACTGTGAGCAGACACCCCCCTTTTCTTGGGAAGTTGTGGTGTTTAGTGAATTTTCTCAGCCACTGGATTATTGCCTTTTGTCTCAGAGCTCTCTTAGTTCTGCTCTTGTCTTGACCTGCCCAAATTGCAAGTCTTTGAAGCTTTCTGTATTGGGCTTCTTAGAGTAATTGTTTTAGAAAAAGAAAAAAGGATTAAAAAAAAAAAAAAAGGGCCCTCCTCACAGATCTAATGGGTTATTGAAATGCTAAGAGACAAACCAATTAGGGCCATTAAGGAAAGGTCCACAGGGCAGAGAGATCAGCTTTTCTTTGGGATTTACATATGAGCCTCAGTGCCTGAGCTCTGCCCTTCCCCTTTCTATGTTCACCAGAACTCCAAAAATCCTCCGCTTTTATTTTGGAGTTTTTCGTGCTGTTTTTTTCTATGCCTGTCTCCTCTCTGCTGGGCTGGCTGCTCTCAGATTCTCTGGTGTCTGGTCTCAGTCTATCTATGGTTGGAGTTTGGATCAGTAGAATGAGTTTCCGATAAGGGCTGCCACTGCAGTTCTCCCTTCTCCTTCCCAGAGCTGACAGCCCCTCCTCCCACGGGACTGAGCCTGGCAGGGAGGGGTGCGGGTCCCCTGGCCACAAAAACTTACAGATTTCGCTGATCTCAGCAGTTCGACGTTTTCATGAGTGTTGTATGAAGTATGCCGAAAGTCAGATTGCTCTGTGGTGTCCAGTCCACGCAGTTCCTGGCTTTCTACCTACTTTCCTGGAGGAGTAACTAAAACATACAGTTCACCAGTCCGCCATCTTGCCCCGCCTGCCCTGTCACTTCTAACTGCATATATTTTTCATCTGTTTTCCTTGTGTTTACAATGGGAGTTAAAATTTACATCTTAAATATATAACAATCTGTCCCGACCGGCGGGACGTTCAACGGAAGCTCCAAATCCTGTGAGGGAGGAATGGTATGGGACAAGAGACGCGAGGAATGACAGCAAGACAGGTTTCTGATCAAGCTGCAAAACTTTATTGAAGAGGCAGGGTATATATACCCTAAGGTAGAGGGAGTGGCTAGTACGAACGGGTGGCGGCCTAGGATTGGCTGCTGCTGTTGCTAGGGCGGATGGCAGATGTAAGGCTAGCACAGGATTGGTGGCTACTGTTGCTGGGGTAGAAGGCAGGTAGTAAAGCTAGCACCCTAGATGTGAATCTTAGGCACAAACGGCTATCACTTCCGTAGAAGGCTGAGGGCAACTTAAGCTGTTGTTACATTAGCCCCAGCTGTCATGTTGCATATCTCCGGCATCGCTGAGGGTGGATTTTATACATGCTACCTTAATCGTCCCCAACAACAATCACCTTTGGTTTGATACCAACTTAACTTCAAGAGCAATCACATATACTTTTCCCACATACCTTCATGCCATCACCATTTTTTTTGTATTGTTACCACTTATGGCTCCCTTATATGTGACATGTTACTTCTCTCTTGCAGCTTTCCCAATTCTCTCTGTCTTTGCATTCAACAGTTTAAGTATAATGTATCCTGGCATGGATCCTCTAAGTTTATCCTGTTTGGGGTTCACTGGGATGTTGAATGCATATATTCAAATACTTAATTAAATTTGGGAAGTTTTATGCCATCATTTCTTTGAAAATCCCTCTGCTATTTTCCTCTTTCTTCCCATCCTATGTTGCCATAATGCATATACTGGTATGCATGATGGTGTCCTGTAGGTCTCAGAATCTGTTCACTTTTTTCATTCTTTTCTCTTCCTGTTTCTCAGTCTGAATCATTTCAATTTTCTTATTTTTTAATTAATTGATTCTTTCTTCTACCAGCTCAAATCTGCTCTTAAACCCCTCTAGGGAATCTTTAATTTCAGCTTATTGATTTTTTTTTAATAATATTTAAGTCTTTATTGACATTTTTCTTTTTTTTTCACATATTGTTTTCCTGATATCCTTTAGTTCTTTTTCCATGTTTTCCTTTACCTCTTTGAGCATATTGAAGTTTTTTGTTTTTTTCCTTTTTTTCTTTTTTTTTAAGGTCCATGTCTGGTATGTTTGAAGTCTGATTTCCTTTGCTGATTGTTTCTAATGTTGTATCTTGTTCCTGTGGATGGGCCATCAATTCCTGTTTCTTTGTCTTGTAATCTCTTGTTGCACATTCTATGTTGTAATAATTTAATGTGTTAACTCTGTTATTTAATAACTGATTTGTCTTTTCCTTAAGTTTGTACCCAGCTAGTGATACAACAGAGATTTCCTCGAAGTCAGAAGCTAACAGAAACATACAAACCAATGCAAAGAATATCTTTATAGCCTTTGCAAATTGGATCTGAATTGGCTGGTGCTCTCCATCAGAGCTGTGTTCTCAAACCCAAAGCTCAGCCTGAGGCAAAAATGTAGGCTCCTTTCTGATCTTTTCTGAGCATGCACTTGTCCTGGGCATGTGCTCATGGCCTTAGGAACTTCCTATTCCAGGGATCCAAAAGGCCCCTCTTTTCTCTATGAGATAGACTTTTCTTCCCTTCCAGGCACTCTATTGCCTGTTTTACAGACAGTAATTCTTTGCCCCATGCTGTTTTGATTTGCTTGTTTCTTAACTGCTTTAGCTGCCCACAAGCTGCTTCTGCTGGCAGAACAGGTTCTGGGATTGTGAGCCAGAGATGAGTGCCCCAGTTTAGTCCTTCATACTTCCACCAGATAGACTGGTACTGGCCTTCAGTCACCCCACTATGTGTATAGAGGTTACTCTACTCCCTCCAGAATGGGGACAGGGACCAACACTGAGAGCACAGGCTGGCTTCACACCAACCAGGAGAGGATGGGAGAGAGGACACCAAGGATGCCCACAATGTTTTCCTACCATTTTTAAGTTGCATTTTCTTGATTAGGCACTAACCCAGTTATTGTGACACTTGAATTCTTTTCCAGTATTCTGAGGAATATGGTTCTGCCAGTTTTTTGCTAATTTTTTTTCAAGATTTTGTGGGGAAACGGGACCCTGTAGCATCTCACACCACCATCTTGGTCCTGTTTGTTTTATTTTTAATACATTGATCCATGGGAATTTGTATTTGTCAGTGGATTTGGGAGTAAAAAATGGACTTTGAATTCTTGTAGACTGAGGTTCCAATCCTGACATGTATGAGTGACATAATCACAGGGAATTTCTTCCACTTCATTGGATTGCAGTTTGCTCCTACACATGGGTTATAACAGCACCTCTCTTTAGAGTTTACACAAATATATAAACAACTGAATATGTTAAAAGATATCAGAAACTCAATAAGTATTATATTACTTTCTATTTCTCCCTACTTATTCAATATGTTTACAAAGAAAAAAAAACTGAACACAGTTTAAATGCTTCAGAGTACATAATCACTAGTAGCCACTAATATGCTACATTTATTTTCATAGTTTATAAAAATGAATTATTATACAATTACCAAGTCATCTACATTGGTTTCTTAACCCTTGGATTCACAAATTCCATTGACTATTTAATATTTACCTCAAGCCCCCTTGAAAATAACAGATCCACAGAATTTTTCATGCAGTTTTGGGGTTCACACATGCCCTAAAGTCCTTCCATGGAACTCCAGTTTTAAAATCACTATATTATGGGATCATTTGGATTTTATTGCAAAATAAGGCAAGCATTTCAATATTTCCATATCACAGCAGACAAATATTTGCATTTATAAGCCGGCATACTCAGGAGGAAGGGTTTGATTTGCTTCTGAAAATGTGGCTCTCCAAGCTGAGATGGTGATTACTGACAAAGGCAAAATGAAAGAGACTTCTTCAGTTCCATGACCTCTGCTTCCTCCATGCCCAGAGCTCCCTCCTAGCATGACAGGCAATCACTTCATTCTCTGACTTGTAATTACCACTATTTCCAAACTGTTACTACTTTTCCAGAGGCCTGTGTTGCCATTCTCTTCTCCCCACTTAGAGCTGATGCTGACATTTTCTTTCAGGCCTTTCTGCGCAAGATGTGCTCCCCGATGACCTTTGCTTTCCTCCCTAAAGTCATACATTCAATGCAGCAGATTTTGTCTTACTGAGGCAAAAATTTAAAATGGGATTTTCCCCATTTATTTTAAATATAAATTTTCAAACAAAAATATTATATACCTATAGACATAGATATATTTATTTAGCACATACACAAATAAAGTGTATAGATAAAATATAGACTTTAAGCCTCTCTTCTACTGAAGAGATAGATTAAGGTACAGTAAAAAAAAAATGTGTGTTTCATATCCTACTTCCTACAATTGAGTGATTTCAGGAAAATTATTTTAAACTCCTTGAGCCTCAGTTTTCTCATCTCTACACTGGGGAAGTATACCTATTTCAAAGATCGATTGGGAGGACTAAATAAGATGTCTGCAAATATGGTTTAGGTTCTTCCCTCTGGAGAAAGATATTTCAAATTTCTTTATTTCTCAAAATAGAAATATATCTTCCAGCTCCCTCTCATTAGGGAAGATGAAAATTCCAATAGCTTCTTCTCCAACTTCAATCAAATTTTTTTTAAAGATTTCCTGGCCCCTGTGTTGCTAAGAAAAATGATCTACAATGTTTGAGGTTGTCATTTTAGCTGTTCCCTCTGCTGTTAAGCTTTGTCTTTCAGCAATTCCGCAGATCTCTGCCATGGAAAGCAAGAGAGACTCCCCAAATAGAGTTCTGTTCTACTGAGTGGAGACTCACTCTCTGAGACCCTTGTCCCTGCTCTCAGGGACACAATACTTAGTTTACATACATTTAAAATAATCCACAGAAATCTACCATCAAGCATGGGCCAGTTTCTCTACTCCTACACCACCCATCCACCATCAGCTATAGAGTGTTCATGTTCTCTTTCCATAACTTTAACCTTAAAAATTCTCTACCCTCCATCACCATTGCCTTAAGGAATCATCTGCTTTGTCCTGTCGTCAGCATTAGAACACAAAATCTTTTTATTACATTCATAGAAAAAAAGGAGTCAAGAATAAAGGCCATACTATTTTTTAATTCTCTGGAATATGCTGTTGCTTGTAGAATATAATAAATTAATATCACAATATTTTATCCTTTCTTTTATGTACAGACATGGTCACAGTGCTAAATATACAGATGGAGTTTAATAAATGTTTGGCTCCATTACCTACTATGATGTTTTAAGAGAGTTGTTAGAGAAAACAATTTCTGATTGCAGTTTTTCCAAAAAAGGAACAGTGAAGATCACTTAAAATGTTGACTAGATTATCTTACCTAGTTAGCATTCTATTAAAAACTCAATTGTTAGCCTATTACTATTAGAATTATAGGCATTTTTGATCTAGCACCTAACAGAGGAGAAGAGGTATTTGTTGTTCACCATTCTTTCTCTCCCTGTCTGAAAAAGTTGTCTAAAGTCAGACAACTAAATAACTGCAAACTTTTTCATTTTAAGGTCAAGATTTTCCATGTATGAAAGTCAATCATATAAATTAAGTAAAATGCTGCCTTATATTTCTTGATACACAGTATTGCATTCATAAATTGAGTACTCAGTATTTTCTCCAAACTTTACATGCATTGTATATAGTTTAATACCACACAAATTATTGTGAAGTAAGAAAATTATTATCCCCGTTTTACAGATGAGAAATAAAATTGAGAATTAGATTGGCTGAGAAAATTACCTCATCTATGATCACTGAGCAGGGGAGTGGCAAAACAGAGGCTAAAATCCTTATATTTTTATTATCAAAAGCCAAAAAACATAGAAATTATATTAAAGTTTTTTAAATAAAAGCATATATTGTGGCCAGACGTTAAAAATCTAGTTCTAAATACATTTTAGACAGTTTACGATAATACCAATATTGTTGTTAACACACAATGAAATATATTTGTATTATTTGAAATTTGATATTAATATAGGTGCTTGCTCATTTCATTATCTTTATTTCAAAATCCAAAATCTAATTTAAAAATATGATAGGTAGGTGTAGAATAACATCATGTGCAATAGATAATTCTTTTATCCTGACATCCCTTAATCTTGTTCCATTAAAGAAAATACTATTCCTTTGGATATTTGCCATCTTCAGAACAAATTGAGTCAAACATTTCCAGAATGGAAGATCATTTTCTTTCCTATTGTGGGTACTGCGATTTCCTGACAATTTCTTATATGTTGGGGCAACATCCCAGAGAAGGCCTAATAGAGTTATTTTGTCCACTTGAAAGAGATTTGTGAGACGGAACAAGGGTAGACTTATGGATAGTTTTTTTTTTTCAGTAGGGTTTTGGGGAAGGGTTTCATCTTTTGTATTTATATCCCTCGATATCATAAATAGCTTCTGCTACCTCAGAAACTTCTCTCTTGCCCTCTCACTCTTGTTTTGGTAGATTATGAAATGTGATTCTGAGTGTTTCAAGACAGATTGGGGAAAAACAAATAAAGTTATTGTGTGCTAATAGAGACATGACGTTTAGCATCAACAATGGATTGAGCTCAGACTGAGTAAGACTATGTCCAATGATGTCAGTAAAACCAAGTATTTTAGAGTAATTTTATTTTGGTAATCAACAATTTTCTTGAGTGTTGGTGGAAGAAATTGTAGTTTAATTTAACAGATCCCTATATTCCTATGACAAGCTTAGTGAGTGATATTCACTCAGCTCGAATCAAAAAAAGAATTTAGATTTGTTAAACATTAGGCATTTAAAACTTTCATAATCAAAATGAAGCTGTGGGATAGATGTTATACCAATTTCTAGAGATGAAAAATTAAGTCCCAGAAAGTTCAATGGCCCTCACATTCTCAAAACAAGCTATTTTCATTGTCTTATCCACATAAGTTTCAATTTTAATGAGAAGTAGCAGAGTAAATAGAACTGGTTTTTTGCTAATGAAAACATAATCCACACTTTCTTTTTTGAGTAATCAATCAGTTCTGAGTTTTGAAACAGTTTGCTTGTATTTTATTTGGCATGTGTGCTATTTGATAAGAATTTAGCAAGAAAATACAGTGAGAAAATATAGACTTGAAAAAATTTAATTCTTTTAATTTCAAAAGTAGAACACAGTGATAAAAAGTCAAACAGCATAAATGGTATTCTTACTCCTTCAAGGTAACCACTGGTCAGTTTTTATTTTTGGCTATTCTGATGTTGACACTATAACTTATAACTCTACAGTGGAAGAATTGGACTGTCAGCACCTGAACCAACTCATCAACTTAAATATCTCTAAAGGTGGGTAACCAGACAGTATGTGCCTCCTGATGTGATGGCAACAGGAAGGACACAGGAAACGGAATCAAGTCTTTAGAGCTAATTTCCTATAAAGGCAACATACTGATAAAGGAACAAGATAAAATATACCAACAATAAGCCAGTATAACATAAAATGAGGGATGTTCTAAAAAACAACTGCCTTGATTTCTTCAAAGAGTTCGTTCATTAAAGAAAGGTATTGGGCATGGAGTGTACTCTACATCAAAAGAGACTTAAGACACATGTCAGTGAAACATTAATGTGTAATCCTTGTTTGGTTCCTGATTCAAACAGATCAACTACTTAAAATCATTCTTGAGAAATCCAGGAAAATTAAAGTGTGACATAGACATTTGATGATTCCAAAGAATTATTTTTATTTATATTAGGTATGGTAATAGCTGTGGTTATATATGGAAATGTCCATAACTTTTATGCATTCATACAGAAGAATCTAGGGTTATTATGACATGATGTTTTGGGTTTGCTTAAGAACATCAACAAACAAGCAAAAAGAAGCTCAGATGAAGAGCAAATGGTAAAACCTTGATAATATGAATCTGGTTGTTGGTATGTGGATACATACATATATATCTATATTTTGTATATGTTTGAAAATTGTTGTAACACTTTTTGGAATGTATTGTTTAATAATTCAGTGAAAAGCAGATATGAAGGGAAGACTATCCAAATGTAATGAGTCAAGTGTCTGACATTTATTTATTTACTCAATTATTTAAAATTGAATGAATTATTTTGCATATTACCAATAGATTTCTGTTAGGTTTTCTCTTCTGGCAGTTGCAATTTTTATTTACTTTCATTTCTCATTAGCATTCTCAATAGTAAGCTAGGTATGACATATAAATAAAAAAAAACTCAGAAAAGTTAACTTCGGAATGTTATAGTGAACCTAATAAAATATTTGGGAGAGTAAGTGTCATAGAAATGTCATAAATTTGTCATCAAATGACCTGAGAAATGATTGTAAATTGAAAGCAGATTCAGGACAACCGTAGTGTGGATGCTCAATGCAATTTATATGCTTGTTTAATCACTAACTGCCAATACAACCAACACACAATAACCAGGTTAAGGGCACACAGCACATTTAAAGGTGAGGGATGCCAGAGCCTCTAAAGGCCAATGTCAGGCCACGGGCCGATGCAAGGCAGGCGTGTACCTTTAAGGAGAGGTCTGGGAGCCAGCCAGTGCAGCTTCAGTGAGAGCTGAAGCAGTGTCAGCGGAGGGTCGGAAGCCACCGGCGCAGGCACCGGTCGTCGTGTGGTGAGGGCGGCAGGAAGCCCAGAAGCACAGCCCGGGCACTGGAGACAGGAGTCCGAGTGAGCAGGAGTGAATCTGCCTCTACCTGACGGTCTCCAGAGTGGCGTCTGCACTGGGATTTTGTGCCTCCGAGTTCTGGTCATTGATATTTTCCGTAAGGGAGTGTCTCTCTAGCAGGCATCGAGCCGGATCATAACACACCTTCCCCTCACAGGAGTGTCTGGTTATAACTTGTTACTGAAACTTGTGCTTTGTTGTGTGTGTTTTTTTGTTTTTTGTTCTTGTTTTTGTTTTTTGTTTTTTTTCAATCTATTTCTGTTCTAATTGTGGTCAGCAGGTGTACAGTGTTTTTGGGATTCAAGATCATTAATATTATTTCAATATACAACACTAAAAAACAACTTACTATAAAATATTATGAATATATGGGAATTTATTAAATACAAATGTAGAAATTTTAAGTATTTATTGAAATAAATTTATATTTTAAAATGAAAATTTTATAGTTTAAGCTTGTATAATGTGCACTTTGAACATACTCAATTCAGTATGCATGATTCATATTCAAACTTATAGATATAAAAAACTTCCATCTAATTAGAATGACCTTTATTCTCTTAAACGTTGGTGCTTGCCGTGTACTAAGAGATACTCATTTTTCATGAAGGAAAATCATATTAAATTCTAATGGGAACTACAATACTACATTATTTTAAGTCTAAATCTGTTATTTAAAGAGAAAAGTAAATGTATTTTACTGTGTTGATGTTTAAGAAAATAGAAGTTTTTGTAGTTGATATTCATTTTCTAGAAAGAGATTTGTCAGAATAATTTATCGAAACTATATTTAATTTTTTACATCTAATTTTTTTTCAATTTTCCTCTTCTGTTTGTGAACCCAAATGAATTATTCCTTCTTTATGATGAGCTAAGTTGTCTATTTTAAATTATCCAAACTTATATAGTCAGTGGGTGCTCAACAGTTAGTAATTGCTGATGATAAAGGATTATGCAACTTATATAATCAATCATCACCTTATATTTATCAGATATCAGGGAGGAAAGTTTTCAAATTTTGGTATAAAAATAGTAATTCACTTAAAGAAAAAGAAAGATATATATTCAGATGTTAATACATTTATATATTAATGCCACAAATATTTATTACAAACTTACAAAATGCCTAGTGTAAGAGAAATACAGCTACAAATAGTACTCATTAAAAGAATATTCACACATTGTCCAAACCCAAAATTGTTCCACAAGATAACTTCAAGTTTCCTTTGTAATTTTATCTTTAATGTTTTCCTACTTGTGCTGTAGGAACAATATAAAATAAACTACTAACTATAGTCCTGCATAATTTATAATTTTGTGCCTTATATTTTTGTTCACACTATTTTCTGTTTTGTGAAGGCCTATCTATCCCTGAAAGCTGAGCTCAAAGCCACCTTTTTTTTTTTATTTTAAAGGTCACTAATCATGTCTACGTTGTTAAATCCAATGTTCATTTATTTATCTCCAACTTTCTTGTCCTATCAGCAACTTTTTTAATGCAATTTTATTGAGATATATTCACACATCATACAATCCATCCAAAATATACCATCAATGGCTTATAGTATCATCACATAGTTGTGCATTCATCAGCACAATCAGTTTTAACATTTTCATTTTCATTACTCAAAAAAAAAAAAAAAGGAGAGAGAGAAGAAAACCCCAAATCCCTATACCCCACGTATCCCCATCATTTACCCCTAGAATTGGTGTGGTACATTTATTACTACCGATGAAAGAATATTAACATGCTGCTGTTAACTATAGTCCAGAGTTTGCAATAGGTGCATTTTTCCCCCGTATACCACTCTATTATTAACTCCTTGTAATGGTTTCATACATTTGTTCTAGTTCATGGAAGAAATTTTTTATATTTGTACTGTTAATCACAGTCATCATCCACCACAAGAGTTACTGTGTTATACAGTTCATGTCAAAGCCACCTTTTTGAAGATTAACTCAATTACACCTTCAAGCATGGATGTATTCTGTTTTATAATAATTAGAGAAATTTTATAGCCAATGTCCTCATGAATGTGCAGCTTTGTACTGGGGCCTTTTCTACATTTTTTTTTTTTTACCTTTGGGATAGTAAGAGACTAACCAGAGACCATGTGATACATACATACATGCACGCCAAGTACTTGGGGCTTCAGAGATGAGAGAAAAGTCAGGAGTAAGTGAGGGACTGTATGTCTATGTTACAAGGAGTGTTGCTGGAAGTATGAGCATTGAAATATTTGCTAAATTATCAAAGAAAGATTGCATACGATTAAATGTAGTTTTAATTATATATATGTTGTGACATACTTTTGTTGAAAACTGGTAGGTTATATAAATATATGTTAATAAAAATTACACTTATAAAAATGCTAATTATATTCATATGTTATGTTAACAGGGACTTATGTTCACTACATTTGGTTAAAATAATTGATTTTCATGAAAACCGTATTTTAAAGATGTAATATAGCTGTGTAGTTCATAGGTTACTATTGGGTTATTATAAATTGCTTCACAAATGGACTATGCTGTTTAAAAGCTAATTAACAAATACAGCAAATAATATGAATAGTCAACTTCAGTTCTGTCACTAGAGTAATGTGACCCAAACTTATTTTCTCAGCTGAAGTGACATGCATGAAGTGACAGGCGATTAGTTCACATCGCTCATTACAGAGACATGCTGAGATAAAGCTATTGCATAATTTTAGAGACAAATATTGACTGGAAGGGTTAATTTGTGCTCATCCAAGAAAAGAGAAGCACATGGTAGGATTTCAGTTTTCACAGAAAGAATCTGTCCTCATCACTATAAAGTTTTATATGGTCCGGTGTGTTTCTTATTGTCAAATGAGGGACTTCAATAACTGATTTTCTGTAAGTTACAGACAGTGCCCAGAAGACAGTAAGTCTTATGAAGCAAATAGCTTCTCTGAAGGGTTTACATTTCTCTTTTTAGTGAAAAATCTAAAATATAAATGAATTTCTTTAGCTATTTTGAGAGTATTGATTAGGAAATTCCTCTTTTCCAAAAATTATTTTTTTTATTATAAACGGCAACAGTGACATCCAGTGTTTAGTAAAATTAATGGCAAGTTGTCCCTGAGGACAGTTAAGAGTTCTCATGCTTATGAATGAATGCTTGTGTCTATCTTTACCTAGTAACATGTACAAAGAAATATGCTAATTGTCTAAATCAACTTCACTAATTTGGCAATATTGTCAGCATCAACTAGTAGATAGGCATGTAAATGCCACTAGCTCAGCTGGTATTCATTTTTTCAAAACCTTCCTGTCCCCTTAGTGCAGGACTAATAGTTTTCACTGGTCTTGTTGATAAGATATGCTGAATTGAGTGGCCATTCATTTAAGAAGTTTGCCTTACTTCTGAATCTTCTGATTCATGCACTTGAGAGCAATTGAACATCAAAGAGAACATGCCTGTGGGGTCCCGTGGGATTGATTGAATATGGCCCATTATATGCTCTTCAATTTCTCTTTGCCCTTCAGTATCAAAGTAGATCACCTGGAATATCAGCAAATTATTCTGCAATGAAATGGAACATTAGTTTCTCACTGTATCTTTCTTACCAACATATGGATTATGTAAATTTGGTTCCCCATCTCGGCTTTGGTCTATGACCACTGAACCTGTTGAAGCCCTGCCACCGCTCTTCTGGAATATGGGAGTCGAGTGGCAATGATTCCCTTCAGAAATCACTTTCCTTCCAGAAAATATTAGTCAAGCTTATCCTGTTAAATCTTTTCAGTTGTACCTGTTCTCATCAGAATACATTTCAAGCTTTTTTACATTGGCAGAAAAGGTTTTTTGATCCATAAGTCATAATTTATTTCTCCAGCTTAGTCAGCTGCTGCTTCTACAGATTTTAAAAAATATTATATTAACAATAATATAAATTTTAGCCAAATTCTTTCAAAATATACAGAACACTCCAGTTAGCTTTATGATGTAAGGATTACCCTGATATCTAAACAGGTGCCTTTGGGTGACTAAGTGCTGCCACTTGGCTCCTGCCAACCCGGGATCCTATCATCCCTGTTGTGTTCAAGGATCCAAGTCAGTGGCAGCGGGTCCCATAGTAATATCTCACCACAGAGCTCTTTAGGGATGATGAGTCATTCCCACAAATTTCTTCCTCAGAGTCCTGGGGAAAGGTATGGACATCCCTGGGGTGGGTGAACAGACCTTACATGATAAATTGACTCTAACATTCCAATCTCCCTAAGACTTGGATCCCCTCATGTACATTGTACAAGGAAGTTCTGAATTCAGTGAATGTCGGCCACCTATTTGGTCCACACTTCAGCCAGCAACCCAAACAAATGTTAAAGCCCTTTCTAACCCTTCAAGCCACAACACTGAATCCAGAATCTCTGTTTAGTGGGCGCATATCAATAAATTTAGCTTGATTCAACTTTATGTTCATTCCACCATTATCCCATACCTTTACTATCCATTCCCACATATAATCCCTTGATTTCTATCTATATAAATTGGAAAAATCATGCAATTCTTTTGGAGTATAGCACACCTCCTCATGGGCCACACTTTATACCTCACCTATTGGGTTCTTTTGGGACTTCAGTCTAGTTATAGGTATGGAAGAGAAGAGGGACAGCGGATGTGGTTGCTGAGAGGAATTAGCAGTGTCCTGCAAGCCAACTACCTCAGGGCATTCTGTTACAGTTTCATCTGGTGAAACAGAGTTAATCTCTTCGGATGGAGGTGTGAGGGCTGTTTCCTCAGGAGAGGCAGTTACAGATTTATCAGGCACAGGAGGTTAATTTCTTCAGGTGGAGGCAGAATGGCTGATTCCTCAGGACAGACTGGAGGTTGGGTGGCTGATTTCTCAGGATAGACTTACAAGTCGGTCTGGTAAAGAAGACTCAGAAGAATCTAGAGTTGCAATATGCCCCAACTATCATCCTTATCAGCCCGTACACACCCATTCCAATTTTCAGGATCTCATTCCTTCCCAGTCAATGTCCTCACTTTAACAGCAGACACCCTGCAAGGTTGAGAACTCAATTAATTTTGTAATTCAGTCACTCACTCACACAATAAAATTCAGTCTTGTTTCCAGAAATCTCAAGTCTGCAGCTACAAGAAATAAGGGTTTCTTTCAGTGCACATATAGACATTTACATGTCCTCCATATGGCACATGAGCTGAGAATTTGAAGTGCTGGGCTCATCCTTTAATTTAACAAATACACCCTATATATTTAGGAGAAACAAGCCAATATCATTATATATTCTAATTTCACTCAACTCTGTTAAGCTATCAAATACACTGTCTCCTAGAGCCTTGCTTTTTATTAACATTTGAGTAGCAGTATTGAAGAAGAGATATTTTGTGTATCTCCATCACCAATTGATACTATGGACTGTCAGTGCCATTATCATTGGAAATATTTATAGTGCCCTTTAATCTAATCAGATAGGGAACCAATTCCCAAAACCCAGAATCAACTCAGAAATCTCATCCTTAAGATTCTGCTTCTCAAGCACTAGTCACAGTACCAAAATATGTATTAGTCATGGTTCTCCAGAAAAACAGTACCGATATGTAAACATTAAGAGATTTATTATAGGAATTGACTCACATGACTGTTCAGATGGAAAGTCCAAATTCCATGTGGCAGGCTACAGGTTGGAACTCGATGGTGACACTGAATTTCCTAGAAGAAGATGCAAGTTGGGATGGTAATGAAAGTGATGATGCATTCTCCAGGAGAAGCTGATTGGCTGAAATAGAGATAGAAATTCTTCTTTCTGACTACTGAAATCTCAGTTCTCCCTTGAAGTCCTCTCACTGATTGGATGAGAAAATTCCTCTCATTGTTGAAGGCAGTCACCTTTGTTGATTGCAGATGTAATCAGCCATAGATGCAATCAACTGACTAATGATATAAATCCACAAAATACCCTCAAAGTAACAATCAGTTCAGTTCTTGCTTGATCAAACAACTGGACGCTATAACCTAGCCTTCCAATGACAGTAAGAGTTGCATTATTGAATTTTTGTATATTATTATATGGTTTGCACTTATCATCAAATGTTAACATGTTTAAAAGAAATTTTTATAATTTTTCTTAACTTTTTACCTTTTTATTTTTGCAGGTTTTTAATGTTTTATTATACATTAATATCAAGAATTAACATAAAGCCAAGTACACTTTCAGAATCCAATGAATGGTCTTTTTGGATACCAGATTTAAAACCTACACAGGATTTATGTGAAAATGATCAAATCTAAAATGCTTACAATCATTTATACTTTATAAATATTTTAGTATTTAGAATCTTAAACATTTTCTGTCTGAGAGTTTATTAATTTGCCTAGGAAACCTTTTGTTCTTATACTTAATGCCAAGTTAATTAAGTCTCTGTCTTAGTTTGCCAAGGCTTCTAGAACAAATACCACAGAATGGATTGACTTAACAACAGGAATTTATTGTATCAGTTTTGGAGGCTAGAAGTTCAACAAGGTACCGGAAGAGCATGCTTTCTCTCGGTGTCTGCAGATTCCTGCAAACCTCCAGCACATAGTGATCTCTCCTTGTGTCAGTGCCTCTGCTCTCCACTGACTTCTGGCTTCTGGCTTCTACTTCTGGCGTCTTCTGACTGACTATATCTGAATTTCCTCTGCCTCATAAAGACTCCAGTCATATAGATTAAGGCCAAGCCTAATTCAATTTTTCCTCATCTAAATAAGATCTTTGAAGATCCCATTCACAAATGAGTCCACATGTTTACTACTAATAATATCGTCAAAGGTCCTATTTACAAATGGGTTCTCACCATCAGGAACACAGAATAAGAATCAGTTTCTACAGTTGGTATTCCAAGGTGTCATCCAATTGTTATTATTAGCCTCCAAATAAATACTGTACTTAGATTTGATTATGAAATAAATGTAACATTTTTCTTTCTGTTTTATTGATAAAGTCATTCAATTGGATTTTTTTGTTTTGTTTTGCTTTTGAAACTCACTTATTGTCTAATCATTTGCATGGTAGAATAGCCTATACAGCAAGAAATTCTAAAGGACTAATAATTAATTGGAGAAATACACCTCAAGGGTGAATTTGCATGCAAATAGGATAAACCCTTACCCAAACTCATTATGAAATATGGAGCTACCTTTTAACTTTTTTGCTTAATTATCTGCATCTCCAGGATCACCTCCTTGAATTTTTCCTAAAGAGAGTCAGTCTTTACAAGACAACTGTCAAGGAAATGGAGTCTCATCAATCTACTGGTGCTGTTCCTATATCTGCCACAAGGTGTCGCTGTTTAAATGGATAATTTTGTTTGGAGCTTTCTGATTTCCTTGTCATTCCAGATTGTTATACAGGTGAAAATGGATCTTCAGGACAAGACGATCCCACTGTCTTGATGATAATCTTGACCAAGCATACGCCACATTTGGTATCCAAAATTTGCGGAGCCCTTTAATTTCATATATCAATACATATCAGCATTGCTAAGCCAGGACCTAGCCCAATGTTGTCTATCCCACAGACCCAAATAACTGTTCCTTTTGTGACAGTAATTAATAACCCATAAGGGGGGCCAACTTTTCTTATAAGCCATCAAAATACAAAGAATCTATATACCATCCTCCTTACAGAGGATCAGGGTTATACAGAGGTTTCCAAGGGATGTTCGAAAGTGATGTGCTTTTAAGGGAGCTACCTACAGTGATATAAAGAGCACAACACTTAACCTTAAATTAGAAATTAATGCCAGTGATCCCAAGGCGATTGTCTACCTCTTCCCATAAAGAGGAGCAGCTGCCAGATGCTCTTCCTGACAAATAGAAAAAAAACTCAGCCTATGTCTTTCTAAGGTGCCTATTTAAAACACTTTATAATCCACACCATTTATAGTTCTAAGAAAATCGAACAAAGGAATTTGAAAAATTATAGAATTTTGCAACTAAGATAAAGATTCCCTTTTGGAGGTGATAACTTAAAGGAAGAAGGCATAATGCAACAAATCTAAGTACTACTGTCTAAACAGAAAATTGGAATATTAAAAGATGGTTTATATATGTTATTTCTGGAGAGGAAACTAATTCATTATCATTTAGTTTGATTATATTTTGATTTGAGTCAATGCATTTTACCTTTATAAATGTAGCCTTTTAGTTTTGGGAATCAGTTGTAGAAAAATATAAACTTAAAGCCTATAAATTACATTTGATCATAATTAATCATAGAAACAAATAGTACCTGGCACTTAGACAATCAACCAACTTCTTTTAGTGAATTAATGTACAAATGATAAAGAAGCATAAATGAACTCTAATCATATTGAGAACTTTTTCTTTTACTAATCCATTTTTCATTAGATTGTTTTCATATATCTCAATTATTTCTTCTATTCATATGTTATAACATTGCCTGGCAAGTAAAATAATAGCCATAATTGAAAAGGAGATTGAGCATAATAACAGATTTTCAAGATTTTAATAACTTCACAATAAAAATCAATGTACAAAAACATCTAAGTTTATTTCCAACAGAGAAAACTTAAAAAGCAAAAGGTTTTAGCTCATCCAATCTCTTCTAACAGGAGGTAGGAGGAGGCTGGGAGTAGAAGAAAGTACAGAAACAGTGGCTTCCCTAATAAAAATGTCTGCGGTATAGCGTTACAGAAATCGAAACCACAGGCTGTCGGAGAGAGCATATTTGTTCACAGCTGCAGTGATGAAACAAAAGGAGAGAGGCAATCTTAAAGGTGCCCATTAGTGGTAATGACTTTCAATCGCTGCTGAATAGAGTTGGATTGGAACTGGACGTCTTGAGATGAAAAGCCTCTCTGGTCTTAGCACTCAGTCTCTCGGTGCTACTTGTGCCAGTTTGGATGCTCCTTTTGTACTTTCAGAAATAGCACTATTTAAATTGCATCGTGTCTGCTGCCCTTTAGTTTATGTACTTTTTTGTTTTAATCCACAAAAGAATGTCTTTGCTATTGTTTCTCAGATCTTTGATGCACATGGGGCTTTTTTAGGGGTAAAGATTCAAAGTTGTCATTATGTAGTCCTGTATATGGCTTTTATCTCCTGAATATTCTTGTACAAGGTATAAGCATAGATTTGAGCTAAATATTATTTGATTGATTATGTAGGTCATTTTTGCATGCTTTGAGGTCAAATACTATGTCATTTGCCTCCTGTTTCCCTTTATAGCTCCAGCAGCAGTCGTGGCTTACTCATAGGAAGTTTGTTAGGCAAACATCTTTTGGTTGATTAGTACTGAACAGAAAACTCTTTTAGGATCCATAGAAAATTCTCTTGAGCAATCAGGAGGTAATTTCCACTGTCTCATACAAGTATAAACTTAGCAATATTGATGGAAGATATCCTTTCCTTTTAAGCGAGAGAACAATAACAAAAGAAATTCACTGCCAAGGAATTGTGTTTCAGAGATCTGTTGGAGATGGTTCCAGGAATGCATTAACATTTCAGCAAAATGGTCATTTCCTCCATGACTAGAAAATAATCATCACAGAGAACCACAAGCTTACTCTTCTTGCGTTTTTAACATCCATCTTCAGCTTCTAGACAAGGATTTGAAATTAAATATATACCTGTTAATTTCCACTGTTTTAGAAAGCTGTTGGAGCGTAGTTGGAAATGAAAGGAAGAAGAAACCAGCAGTTTGTCAGAGGGTCTTTCAAACCTGGCTTGACTGAGTACTGTGACAACTAGAGTTCTGAAGTGACTGATAGACAAATCTGAAAGACCCTGAAAAGGCTCTGCCCAGAAAAAGGATTATTAAATGGTATGAGAATACTTTTCAGGAAACCTCTTAAAGAACAGCAAATGCTACCAGATTTTCCACAGTTTTTAGAGTAACAAACACTGACTAACTTACTAACGTTGAGCCTGTTAGAACAATCGGGGAAGGGCTCATGGGAATATTTGATATCTCCAGCGTTACAGAAAATAACCTCAGAATGGGGATCAAAATAAGATGACATATTGACTATGTCTAACACTCGCGCATGCCCAATTCAGATTTTTTCCTTTCAAGCAAAACTTCAAAAACAGCAATTTTGGTTATTGGTTCCAGAAGTACTCTTATTTGTTGATATGTCCTCTCTTCTGATTCATTTTTACTGCCAGAACTATATTTCAGACATTTAATACCTCTCACTTGGATGCTGATTTTCTCTGTTTGCCACAACTGAAAGTAATTTCCCTCTCTCTAGAATGTCCGTCTTAGCTCTCAGCTGCACGTGTTACATCCTAAGCAATTGCAAAGTTTCATGTATACAGCTTTGTCTTCCTTAAGTGAAGTAAGAATCCTTGACTGAATCATAACACAGGATCATGAAGCATGGACATGATCCATGATTTCATTTTATGTGCCATGAAACAAAATGTAATTAATGCACATTATTCTAATAATTGAGTGGATACGTTTTCAGACTAATTTCATATTAAATAATAATGAATGATTAAGTACTAAAAGCTTCATGTCTTATGATAGGTAGAGCTTATGGGAAAACAATAAAAGGAAAATATATAGACAGCTTAAATATGCAAATTAATTTATTGTTATTTCAATGATATTTTCATTGGAGGAAGAATTTTCAAAAACATATCCATATTAAATAGCATTCAGAGATAAGAAATCCTAAAATTTTGATATGGAATCCTCTGGGTTTCTGTCTTTTTTTTTTAAAAAAAGTATCATCTTATACATACTATTTTATAACATATTTTTCCACTTAATCCTACCAACAGAATTGTTGTTGCATAATTATTACAATTACAGTAGACCTATAATTTTCTACCAAGGTGCTTCTTTGCACATACACACACAAAATAGGTGTATAATTCTATTAATAAAGAAGTAATGATTTATCTTGAGAAAGATTAACATACTTAACTTTGGACACAATTGGAACCTTAATGGGACTTTTCAGTCTTACCATCTTTTACATTCTCCACCAAACCACCTGCTTTATGATCTTTGTTTGACACTATTAGCCCTTTTACTCAGTTGGAATTCAATAAATATTTAGTAACATTATAAAGGGGGTATGGAATTTTATTGTTTGCTTGGCTGCCATATACCTGGTATTTTTGTATGATATTTCATTTAATCTTCACAACAATCATATTAGGAGCAAAACTAAAATAATATATAAGGGGAGGGAAATCAAAGCTTCTTTTGGCCACTACAGATCATGTATAGAACATGCTATTTCCTAAGTCCCAAGATCACATATATAATTAGGCTCTAATACTCAACAGGGCTTTCCAGAAAATTTGAAAATAAAAAAGGTCTGGACAAAATGAAGAGTATTATAGAGCAGCAGTTCTCAAACATCTTGGTCTCAGAACCACTTCACAATATTAAAATTACTGAGAATACCAAAGAACTTTTGTTTATGTGAGTTTTTTCTACTTATTATTACCATATTAGAAACTGAAAATGAGGAAATATTAATTTATTTAAAAATAACTATGATAAAAATATTAGATGTTAATATAAGCAGCATTTTAATGAAAATAACTATATTTTCCAAAACAAAAAAAATTAATGAGGAAAGGGTTTTGCAATTTTTTTCAAATCTCTTTAATTGTCCCCTTTGCTTCTTTATTCAAATTGTTATGAAATCACAAGCTATGTGACCTCTAAAAAATGACAATGTGCAACTTGTGATAGAATGAGAATTGAAAGGGCAAGTAATATCTTATTATTATTGCTAAAACAGTTATGACCTTGTGAACCCCTGAAAGGGTATTGGGGACTCCAGGGATTCCTGGAAAATATTTTGAGAATCTAGAATCACAGATAATGCTGATTATATATGACTGAGCTCAGGTCCTACAAGCTTCTGTACATCCCCAGAGTCTTCCTGGGTTGTTAACTTGCCTACCTCCAGGCCTGCTGCCATGGGCAAGTTTGTGCATGTGATACACCATTAGCTGTACTCTGAGGTTCTCCAGCCAACTAATTTTAGAACAAAATGCCATGCAACTTCTAAGTAACGAGAATGTTTTTCTATATTCCATTATAATTCCTGCTTTTCAATTCCTCTTGCAAACCCCAAACACTCTCATACCAACAGTGCCATCCTACCCTTCAGCCTCCCAAAGGCATCAGCTCTCAGTACTCAACAGCAGTTCTCTTCCCAGAGTTTGAGTTTTTCATGCCAGCAATGGAAAAATGGTCTAGAATAGTCTGCATTGAATTGTTTTAAGACTAATTCAGTAACTGTTGGTTTTCCCCTGACCCAAGGTGAAGAGATCAGACCTGTATAACTCTCAAAGTGTCTGCCATCTCTAATACCAGCTGATCAAATGTGCAAACAAAAATAAGTACAGCTTTCTCCCAAAATACAATAATACACAGGTGCATAGTAGCCTGAATCCAAACCAAGGCAATATTATCCCCTTAAAGAAACCACAAAAGCCTTGAAAGAAGTAAATTTTCTTAAGGAAAAACTCAGTTTACATGATCACTTTTACAACATTATCAGTATGAAGCATATACACTGAGATTTATCACAGCATTCAAGTCTTCACCAATCATATATAGCTTTATATTGGCAAATCTAAAAGGACCACAGTGAGATTTGACTAAAGCAAATTGGCAATCCATCCCAAAGTCCATTCAAATCTCCAGCTATTACACTTGAAGAAAACATGGTTGTAGCTGCTATATTGGACAAGTTTTCAAAAAGTAAGATAAGAGATCTCGTAATATCTCCATATACCACTGTGGTAGCCGTAACGCCAAGCCTGCAGCACTGTCAGCAGTTCCTGGAACTTAAATTGATGGCCTAGAGCCATGGAATCACAGTAACCAGTTACTCTCCTTATGCAGCACCTTGGTATTAACCTGTGGATGAAACAGCAAAAGTAACAGCAAGTGCTGATATATCTCCCATTACATACCAAGCACCATTCTAAGTGCATTACATATATTTACTTTAATTTATCCCCATTAAAATTACATGAATTGTATACCATTATTATATGCATTTTCACAGGTGGGTACAGACAGGTTAAGTAATTTGCCTATGGTCATACAGCTAAGAAGTGGCAGATCTTCAGTTTGAACCCAGGAAGTCTGACTTCTAATTCTTTGCTGTAAAAATCTTCATTGGGATAAAATCTTCATTTAGTAGACACCTAATTTTCACCCTGAAAGTGTCTCTTCATATTTATTACAACCAAAACAATAAACACATTCCAAGAAGAAAGCATGGGAGCTATACTTGCTTTAGCTTAATCGTCAGAAGTGTTATAATTTAATTCATAAAAGTTTAGATTACTCAATCTATTGAGTGGTTTGAACAAAAATGATTTGATAAAACATTCAAAGCCCAGTGAAACATTGTCTCAAGGAAAACATATATCAAAAAAAAAAATAAAACAAACAACACAAATAACCCAAAACACCAATCCCCACAAAACATACTATTATTTTCAGTAAAAATTTTTATTTTAATGATCACAAAGAGAAAATTTACAAGCATGTTATGCCTGACTATCACTGTAAATGAGGCTAGAATAGCATTTCTTGAAGTGGATTTTTTGTAACTTGCTTATTTACATAATAAATCCTGTAAATGATTTTCTATGAGCCCATGAACACATAATTTTCACAACAAATTTATCTTTATAATTTTATTTTCTTAACTTTTTTGTTTGCTTAACATTATGAAGAAATTTTCAACTCTTTCTTCCTGTACACGTCTGAATTGATTTAAACTGAGGAAACTTATAAAGAATTTTCTGTTTATTTTAATTTTCAAGTATGACTAGAAAGGAGGTAAAAGCTTTATACTATCTAGTTTTCCTACAGTTATTTTTCAGCTACAGGTAATTAAATAAGATGTCATTTGACATGTTAAAATGTTGAATATGCATTCACCTAAACATTAAGAAAGTCTTTGTCCATCTCCAAATTATTTTGACAACCATCTATTTAACTCATCTAGTTTAGCAGAAGGAAAATCTCCTTGGTCCCTTCCCCAGCCACAACCAGGGACTCGATGCCAATAGCATCTAAACAGAGACACCTTTTCCCTACCTTTATCCTTAGTAAAGTCCTTGATAATCCAGTGAGACTAAAGTAACCAAGGAAAGTACTGATGGGAAACAAACAAACAAAAGTCACAAAGAGACAGAATGCATCCTTAGTCATGTGGAGCTATGGGGCAGTCCTACCCAATTCACCATGCTGAAGCAGGAGTACTTTCAGGGTTAACTGTATGAGTGTGAGCCTGAAGTCCAAGCTTGTTGAGTCATATTTTCCTAACCCACTGGCTGTTCCCTGAATTACTGTCAAAGGGTCTAGAACCTTCAGAAGCACCAAGACCAAAAGCAGGACTGAATGTCTGTGCTTAGGGCACCAACAAAGGAGAAGCAATATCTATCTATAACTCATAAAATATGTATTTCAGAAAGCTGTCATGGTAATCAACATGCATAAAATTAGAATTTTGTTGGGCACACTTAGAAGTCTTTTCTTCTTATTTTTTTCTTATTTCAAATAGTAAATGTGGTTGGGGAAATGGAGCATGATTGGAAAGTGCCACAATTTATTTAGCATCAATCCTTCTAATGCATTATGTGAAAGAAGGGAGCCCACTTCGTCCTCTGTGTTCCTGCAAAAGAAGGTTTTATTCTACCCATTTTTACAGGTTTTTATAGCATACAAGGTAGTCTCCTATGTGACTGTTTTCAGGTATTTCAGGGAGGGTATATTTCTTCTAAAGCCATAAGGTGTGTTTACATGTCTTTAATCTCAAGGAACAATTTCTTTGGGGCTAGACGGGAAACAGCAGGAGCAGGGGACAGGAGCACAGAAGGAGCCCAGCAAGGAGCCCTTATCTAAATTGCTGCCTGCCTTCAGGCACAGCAAAGCTTTGGCCTTCTCCCAGCCTGGTGCCTGCCTTCAGGCTTCCAGTGTTTGGGAGCGGCCCCCCTGGGAACCTTCCGTGTCTCCACAGTGTTAGTTTGGCTTTATGCAGCAAAAAGGGTATGTGGTTGTATTATTGATTACCCATATCATAGGATTTTACAGATCTTATGCAATAATTCAGACACTGACTCTGATAACATCTGATTAAAATATATGTATATCACTCATGCATATACTCGTGTGTGTGTGTGTGTGTGTGTGTGTGTGTGTGTGTGTGTGTGTGTGTGTGTATTTAGTGAAAGAACCAAAGTAAAAGGCACGTGAAGGACTAAATCTTTGGAATGAATGCTGATACACAGCTATGTGATCTATGAATGTGCTGAGGCTTGACATCAAACCACAACAATGAACAAAACTGCAGAATGGTGTAAGACTGTTACGTGTTGTAATCTCTGAGCATAGACGCTTTTAATATGGTAACACATATGGAGAAGAAAAGACACAGGAAAGGTTTTAGCTCCAGCTATAGAAAGCAAAAACTCTGAAAGAACACCGGGATTGAGTGGGTTCAGAGGATCAAGTCCATATGACAAAACCACACATTGACCCAGACGTAGTACTATAGCCAGAAAAGGATGAAGGACCAGGGAATTTTAGTAGTCAAGAGGTAATCAGAGCAGTGAGTACTAGTAGGCCTGTGAAACTGGTATAGAGAATTTATTCATTTACATGTTTATTTTTACTCTGAGACATTCCTAGGTATATATTCATTCATTTATTTTTTTCTTCCTTCATTACATATAATATCTGTGTGGTATACTAAACAAATAGACATGGTCTATTTGTAGCTTACTGAGAATTTTTAAAATACTTTCATTATAACCACACGTAAAGAGGTATCAGAAATCGGTTATGATTGTTATCTTTCTTCAAGATAATTTGAAAAACAATCCAATGTTCTTTCAGGTCATCATAATGCCAGATTTGGCAGTGTTTGATATGCCTTTTCCAAGTTTCAGCTGAGTGTCTTTATTATTGTACCTGCTTGCCATATCTGACTTCTTCCAAATTTCACGACTCTGAGTTAGATGAGTCCCTAAGAAGGAAATAAGAAATCAGGGCTTGGGAAAACTTACCTGGCTGAAGAAACAAAATTGGGAATTTGTACACTAGGAAGTCAGGACTTAAAAGCCCAGTATCCAGGTGAGAAGGGAGGTACAGAGCAGTAAGCCGTGTACTCACTGGTTTTGCTTTCAGCCAAGTGCTGAAGACTGAAGCTGCACAAAGCTAGAGGCTAAGAAGCTGAGGAGAAAATTGCTCTGAAAACAGCAGAGTTTTCATTACTCTCACAAAATTGACAAGGCAAAAATTTCAGTTCATGAACAACAAAGTATGAGAGATTTGATAAATACCCCATGCTTGCAGTAAGAATCCAAGATACGTGAGAAATAATGAAGATTAACAGAAAGTATAAATACATATGGAAACTACAAATGAACATTGACGAGGCAAAGTAATATCAATATTATATGAATGACAAAAAATGAATGACAATAAAGGACAATAATATAATATGTATATACATATCATTAATCTAATAAATGAAAAATTTTAAAAATAACTAATGAAGAGAAGTACAAAAAGGAATTTAAAACAGGTGAGACAAATAGAAAAAGAACAAGATGGTAAGTAGAAACCATATATAACAGGAACCAGATTTAAAGTAAAGAGACTAAACAATTCAATTAAAAGTCAGTTTGCCAGACCAGATAAAAATGCAAAAGTCAATTATAGTCTACTGAGAAGAGACATGCCTTAAATATAAGGACACACAAAGTTGAAAATAAAGATGAAAATAAAATTATGAAAAATATAGACCATGGAAACTCTAAACAAAACAAAGCTGATAGTGATCTGTCAATATCAGACAAATAGACTGAAGGGCAAGAAATCTTTCTAAAGATTAGGAGGTATATTTCATAATGACAAAAGGGTCATCTACCAGGAAGATGTAAAATTTTTAAATGTATATGCATATAATAGCATAGCTTCAAAATATGTAAAGCAAAAATGAAGAGGCCAAAAAGGTTTTAAAAAGATAGTCTACAAACATTGTGGGAGACTTTTACATCACTTTGTTAACAACTGATAGAACAAGCAGACAGATGATCACAAGGTATATTGACCTAATTTGTATTATATGTGGAAGTATATTTACATATTACACAACACACTAAACTCAACAACGTGCTTGCTGTGCCATGAGTAATAAAGTACTTTGCCTCTTCTCCAGCAGCCTCCTCTCTTCTACCAGCATCCAGGAAACCATGGCATGATAACCCATTAACAGGGTAAAATCTCAGACCCTTCCTTGTTCTTGAGAATACGGCTGACATTTATTAACGGGATATTAGAAAACAAGAATACATCAAAAACTTTTAAATAAACTGAAAAAATTATGCAAAAAATATAGCTCTTACCTGCAATATGCATACTGGCTTCCCAACCCCTAGTGCCACTTTACTCCATCCATCCAATGGATCAAACATATTGCTGCCAGAGAAATGTTTCTAAGCCATTGCTCTGCCATAACACTTATGGTAGATTGGATCTTTGTTCCTAGTTCTCCATTCTCTCCCTGTATCCATGCCATTTGTCATGTGACTGAATACCCTCACTAGAGTATGTTTTCCCACTCCATTTATGTTAGATTTGGCCATGTAACCTGCTCTGACCAGTTGAAATGGACAGGGGTTACAGCATGCCAATTACTAGCAAAGACCTTATGAGGTATTGTGTATTTTGTTTACTTCTCTTGCATCCCTTTGGTCCTCCATTAAAAAGACAGGTGGCTGCTGGTCCAAGAAGATTGAGAAAACATGTCACATAACTAAATATACCTTCCTGTCTGGGGCTAAGCCTAGTAGATCAAGCCAAACCCAGAAGAGTTATATCTGACTTGAAGACTCAAGTAAGAAAAAAATTGTTGCTGAGAGGTATTGATATTTTGAGGATGTTTTGTAAATAGCAAATGCTAATTCAACATTTCTGTGTTCATAAAATTGCAATGACTTTCCATAGCCTGAAGAATTAAGTCTATAAAGCACATTATGTTCAGTGAACTCTGTGATTTCGCCCTTTCATTTTAGCTTTTACAATTCACTTTCATTAACCAAGTCTTTTACTAAGAATGCTCTGTGATTTTATCTATGAGAGATTATCATCTAAAATATCTTTACATGACCAAGTTCAACATATCTTTCCCTCTTAAAGGTTCCAGAGAAACCTATCCATTCCAAAAGGCCATCTCCTTCTTGATAGACATTTTGATAAGAATTACTTTGTTATCCTTCTCTTCCCTTAATTCATGTCTTTAAATATACCAAAGCATCCTTTTAACATCATAGTCTAATACACACACACACACACACACACACACACACACACACACAAATATATAAAAGGTGTTTTGATAAATGCCTTTAAATTCATTGACAACAAGAATTGGACTTTTTTCATTCTGTAATATTTGACCATGTATTAAATAGTGTACATGTAGTGTAGTGTCAAGCTCACTGAATCAGATTGAATTACTGAGAGAAAACATTTTGGTATATATTATGCAAAGAGTAATAGGATGGAAACCTGAAGAGGGGAGTGTGAATAGACAATTAATCCTTCATATATGTGATTTGTTATAATTTTTCTCAGAATTAGTTATAAACAGCAGATGGGAATCGATCACTACTGATTAATCCTCTGCTATAATTAACAAAGTCAGAATCTGGAGCTGAGGCAGATGTGCAGTCAAGAGAAGCCAGAACTTACATAGAATCACTCCAAGTCACCAATAGCTACCAACTGAACATACTGGAGTTGTTGCTATCCCTGTGTTGAATACCTAATCTCAGTTAACTCTCTATTGCTCCAGCCACCGCTCCTCTCCTTCAGGCAACATGAAAGATATAGTGTTTTCTTAGAAGAGGAAGCCTAAAGCTACACTAGATCCTAATCATAAGTCATGTTTAGCTAAGGAAAGGTTGCCCCAATCAATTAGTATCAGAGCAAAACTCTACATATTTTTCCCCTTTATTAATGAACATGTTTAGTTCTTCCCTTTGGGGAAGAATAGTTTTTCCAGCCTTCACTTTATAGCAGTTGCTCCTGACAGTCTCCACCCAATGGCCATATAACAACTGCTATGCTTCTATAACATAACCCACCCTGTTCTGGTTTGCTAATGCTGCCATTAGGCAAAATACCAGAAATGAATTTGCTTTTATAAATGGGGTTTCTTTGGTTACAAAGCTATAGTCTGAAGGTCATGAAAATGTCCAAATTAAGTCATCAACACAAGTATACCATCAACGAAGGAAGGCCAAAGGCATCCAGAAAACCTCTGTTAGCTGGGAAGTCACATGGCTGGTGTCTGCTTGCTCCTAGGTTGCATTTCAAAATGGCCTTCTCCAAAATGTCAGCATCAGCTTTCAACGGCCGTCTTTAAAAGTTCTCTCTAAGCTGTAGCACTGAGCTACTCTGTCTGTGCTGTTACAGAGCTCCAGTAATTTAATTAAGACCCATGCTGAATGGGCAGGGCCATGCCTCCACGGAAATAATCTAATCAAAGTTATTACCCACAGTTGGGTGGGCCACATCTCCATGGAAACTACCTAATCCAAAGTTCCAACCTAATCAACACTAATACATCTGCCCCCACAAGATTTCATTAAAGAACATGGAATTTTGGGGGACATAATATATCCAAACCAGCACACAACCCCTTCCTCAATTTTCAGTTGATTTAATTCAGATATGCATAGTTATGTCTTAGGTAGGGTTGACTCTCTTTTTCCCCTGACTGGTTATCATAGCATGATAACCTGTGAAGTGTTTTCAACACCAATTATTCTCCATCATGCTGACTAGAAACCAGAAAAGAGCCAGTCAAGGAGAGAGATATAAACAAAGCAGATGCACAGAAATTCACGAGGATGAAAGATGGGCAGGTTGGACTTCCTGGTTCTCTGCAGGCTTCAGGCTTCATCCCTACCTTTATTGCTACTGAGAGAACTCAGCCTCATGAAAAGTTCAACTTTCCCTTAAGCTTGTACAAGTTAAGTTTTTTGTGACTTACAGCAAAAAAAAAGACCAATATTTTCAAAGATATCAGAATGAGACATTTTTGTAGCTGGTGGTCCCTTCTATAGATTTAAGAAACTTTTTCAGTGAATTACAGCAATGTAGGCAGAGATCATTCTGACAAAATACTTCTTTTGTACAGACACATTCTTTTTCAAGATATTCAGAGACACTTATAGCACTTGATTTCACCCAAGTGGAATTCATGAACTAGAAGGTAAAGTACTATTGCCATTCTACGAGAAACTATTCAGAATTTCAAGGATGTGGAAAAAAAAAATGGTAAAGGTAAAATTGGCACTATCAATTGCCTTGAAATTAAGATGAAAAGTAGTATTCAATTGGTTGAAAAGATAAAGTGGTAGATTGCATGAGAGTAATCTAATAAAGTAGGCATAAAGAAATCTTGTGAGCAAGAGTTTTCAGTTCATTTTATATTCCACTGTCTTTGACGCTAGCCACCAAAAGTCTGACCTTACTCCTCTACCTGCCTTATGCTTTCAGGAGAATCACCTATGGCCAGGGAATATTTAATGGTCTGTTGTTTAATATTTGGAAGAAGATCCAACCTAAGAAAGAGTACATTCTCCTCTTGTTTAAGATGTAGTCTTGGGATAATATTTATAATCACAAGATTTTCCCTTACATTTGAGTGCATTCAAATACCTTTACATCAATATTCTTTTATTTCTGGATTATCTGTAGCTTTCTTTGGGATCATATACCTATTACATTACAAGTTATTTGTTTAATACCCAACTGCAATAGACCTTAGGGCTAAAGCAGTGAATTCCACATGGAGCCTGCCCTTAATGAACTGAGTCATGAGTGTGATTCACACCCTGTAGCATTCCCTCTGTGACAGAGACTGGCTGGCAAGTCTCCAATGTTGCATCCCTGTCCTTCTAGGCACACAGTTCAATTGCATTTCCCTGCCTTCTTTGCAGCTGGGTATGGCCATGCAACTCAGTTCTCAACAATAGAATGTGGGAGAAAGTGACCAATACCACTTCCAGATATGGTCCAGTAGGAACAACAATAACAAAAAAATCTTCCTTAGAATCCTCCACCTCCTCTTTCCCCAACTTCCTAATGGATGTTGCTTCCCAGAGAGATTTTGGAATCCACACGTTCCAGATGGCAGAACCTCCATCAGCTCAGGGCCCTGAATTACTGCATGGAAATGACCCTTCCCATTTCCCTGATCCTGCCACTGCCAATATGATTTTACAGGTGTGAGAAATAAACTGCTGATGTATTAAGTTACTGTGATTTCAAGGTTTATCTATTGCAGCAACTACTATTAATGTCACAAATATATGTCAATTTTTTTTAGTATCCAAGTGTTTCAGTTCGCTAAAGCTGCCAGTATTCAATGTACCAGAAATGGGTTGCCTTTACAATGGGGATTTATTAACTTAAAATTTACGGTTCTTAGGCCTTGAAAATGTTCAACTCAAGGCATCAGCAGGACAATACATGGCATCTGAGGACGGGCTATTTGCATTGAGGACACCTCTGTCATATGGGAAGGCACAGGGCTGGTTTCTGCTGGTCCTTCGCTCCCAGGTTTCATTGCTTCCAGCTTCTGGCTTCAGTGGCTTCCTCTTTGAGTTTCTATGGGTCCTTTCTTAGCTTCTCCAGGGATCCTCTCTTTGAGATTTGTAGAGGGCGATTAAGGTAGCATGCATGAAGTCCACCTTCAGCTATGCCGGAGATGTGCAACATGGCCGCCAGGGCTGATACAACAATAGCTTAAGTTACCCTCAGCCTTCTTTACAGAAGTAGTTCGCGCCAAAAGTGCTAGTTCGTGCCAAAAATGCTAACCCTACATCTGCCATCCGCCCTAGCAACAGCAGCCACCAATCCTAGACCGCCACGAGCCCTTGCTAGCCACTTCCCCTTCTCCTAGAGTATATATGCTCTGTCTCTTCAATAAAGTTTTGCAGCTTGATCAGCAACCTGTCTTGCTGTCATTCCTTGTGTCTCTTGTCCCATACCATTCCTCCCTCACAGGACTCGGAGCCTCCGTTGAACGTCCCGCGGGCCCTGAATTCTGTGAGAGACGGAACGCCGCACTCAAGGAGAGAGGTACCTCACACTCACCGCACCCGGGATCGCCGGGAGGAAGCGCGCTCGCGAGACAGATCCGTTCACCAGTCGATCAGTGCCGGCGAAAGGAAGAAACGGAAAGAAGAAAAGAAAGCAACAAAAGGTAAGCCCCCATCCCCAACATGGGACAAGCAATCTCCCAACATGAATTATATATTAGTCAGGTCAAACAATAGCTCAAGGCACGAGGAACTAGAGTTAAGAAAAAAGATCTCACGCGCTTTTTTGATTTTTTGTTAAAAACCTGCCCTTGGTTCCCTCAAGAAGGTACTATAGACCACCAATGCTGGCTAAGAGTCGGCGACTGTTTAAAAGATTATTCCCGGACCTTTGGTCCTGAAAAGGTCCCGGTTACTGCCTTTTCTTATTGGAATCTAATTAATGAAATCCTAAGAGTCCATTCTTTAGCTCCAGACATTCAAAACCTCTGCAAAAAAAGGAGAGGAAGCTTTAAGAGAGCACTCTCGTCCCACTTCAGCATGCAGCTCAGTAATTATTAACATACCTGAAAACCCCCTAAACAAAAACCCCAACAGGGATAGGCCAAATACCCCAACCAGTCAAGCTAGTCTATCGTCTGATCAGCACAGTATCAAACCAGAAGCTAAAATTTCTCCCTCTTTGGAGGAACCGGAGGCTAAAATCTCTCCCTCTTTGGAGATCAACTCCCTTCCTCTGTTTCGGCCACCCCCTTACGCACCTGATTTTCCAAAACCATATTCTCATTTTTATCCAGTCACGTCCTTACCTCAGTTTCGCGCTTTGGAAGAGGCCACAGAAAACCTCCGGCTACATGGCGATAACTTTAGAGAAACTTTTAATCAAGAGCGGCTGCGAGCCGCCAATTTGCTCGCCGACCTCCGGTCGGCAACTCAAAGCGTTGCAGCTCTTGTGCTTCCAGAAAACGCCCACTCATCACGTCCCCATTGCAAAGTCTTAGCTTTTCCGGTTACCCGTAGTCAGACCCAAGACCCTCAAAATGGCGCCGCCAGCTCCCAAAATGGCGATTCTAGTAGCGAAAGCGAGGAAAATGAACAATCAAATCCCCCTAGTTCTAACGAAGAAGAGCAGGAAGAAGCTAGTACTACCTCAACAGTTAAATATAAAAAACTCAGTTTAAAATATTTAGAAAAATTAAAAAAGGCAGTGAGTGATTATGGCGCTACCGCCCCCTTCACGCTCACACTATTGGAGAGTCTCAGTGAAAAAGAACTCACTCCTAACGATTGGTCCCAATTAGCCAGAGCTGCCCTGTCCGGCGGTGATTTCCTGTTGTGGAAATCCGATTATGAAGAGCATTGTAAAAAGTATGCCACCCGTAATGCCCATAAAGCCACCTCTAAAACCTGGACATTAAACAAATTTTTAGGTCAAAGCCCCTACCATCAGAATAATAAGCAGGCTCAATTCCCCCCAGGTCTCCTAGCGCAAATACAAACGGCCGCGCTCAGAGCATGGAAAAAATTTCCGCAAAAGGGTGCCGCCACTGCCTCTCTCGCTAAATTAAGACAGGGGCCCAATGAACCGTATAGCGAATTCCTTAGCCGCCTGCAAAACATGGCTGAGCGCCTATTTGGGGCCAGCGAAAACGAAAGTGATTTTATTAAACACCTGGCCTATGAAAATGCTAATGCTGCCTGCCAAGCAGCAATCCGCCCCTTTCATAATACTAATCTTAATAATTACATAAAGCTCTGTTCTGGCATTGGGCCCACTCAAACTCTTGGAATAGCCATAAAAATTTTACGGCACAAGCAAAGCCTCCAACGTGCTATAACTGTAAACAACCTGGCCATTTTTCAAAAAATTGCCCCGTGCCACAAACCAGTTCCTCTTTACCCATTACTAATAAACCCCCATTGCCACCCTCTATTTGTCCCCGCTGTAGAAAGGGGTTCCATTGGGCGTCTGAATGCCATTCTCGAGCAGACATAAATGGCCAACCCCTTAAGCCTAAGCCCCAGGGAAACTTTCAATGGGGCCAGCCCCAGGCCCCAACCAGAATGAACCCAGGGGCAGTACGGTTTGTTCGACCATCCTCAGTCACAATACCAGCTCTCCCCACCATAAACCATGCTGCCGTGTCGCAGACTTATGGAGAGCAACAGCAGGAAGCGCAGGGATGGACCTCTGTACCACCTCCAAATCAATATTAACCCCAGAAAACAGTCCTCTCCTCATACCAACGGGAGTTTATGGACCACTGCCCCCAAATACCTTTGGCCTCATCTTAGGAAGAGCCAGTACCGCCCTTCACGGGATTCAAATCACCCCAGGTGTGCTAGATAATGACTTTAAAGGTGAAATACAAATAATTGCAGCCACCTCAAACAATATTATCCCTATTCCTTCTGGCTCTCGAATAGCCCAACTTATAATACTCCCCATTCAGCATATCAACTCAAACTTCAAAAAACTCCAGCGCCCTACAGAGGCCCCTGGATCCTCCGATATTTTTTGGGCACAACCAATATTGGTAAATGGTTTACCAGTTTGAAGGAATTTTAGACACAGGGGCTGACGCCACAATTATATCCTCAAATCACTGGCCTAAATCCTGGCCTCTCATGGCCGCTGCCACCCACTTACAAGGAATAGGTGAAACCACAAATCCCCTACAGAGTTCACAAACCCTTAAATGGGAGGATGAGGAAGGAAACACTGGTACAGTTATACCATATGTTATCCCCCATCTCCCCGTCAATCTATGGGGCAGAGATATCTTAACTCAAATGAAAGTTTTTATGTGCAGCCCTAGTGATACAGTTACTGCTCAAATGCTAAAAATGAATTTTCTCCCTGGCAAAGGCCTAGGCAAAGCTAATCAAGGAATAAGACAGCCCATCTCTATAACACCTAATATAGCTAGAACAGGACTCGGGCTCTCCCAAAATTTAGCCTGACGGCCATTGACATCCCTGTACCCCATGCTGAAAAAATCTCTTGGAAATCCATAGAACCAGTATGGGTTGATCAATGGCCCCTAACTCAGGAAAAAACCTTAGCGGCTATAGAGTTAGTACAGGAACAACTTAATGCCGGACATATTGAACCTACTCAGTCCCCTTGGAACACTCCTATTTTTGTTATAAAAAAAAAAATCAGGTAAATGGAGACTGCTACAAGACTTGCGCGCCGTAAACAAAGCCATGGTACCCATGGGGGCGCTGCAACCCGGTCTCCCTTCACCAGTTGCTATCCCTATCAACTTTTACAAAATAGCTATAGATTTAAAGGATTGTTTTTTCTCCATACCTCTTCACCCAGAAGACAGGCAATATTTCGCCTTTAGCGTCCCTCAAATCAATTTTCAAGGCCCTATGCCCCGGTTTCAATGGAAAGTCTTACCACAGGGAATGGCCAATAGTCCAACCTTGTGCCAAAAATTTATCGCTGAGGCCATTAACCCTATCAGACAGCTATGGCCACAAATCTACATTCTTCATTACATGGATGATGTCCTATTAGCAGGTGAGGACGTAGATAAATTACATTTTTGCTTTCAAGACCTTCTTAAAAATTTAACAGCAAAAGGTCTTCAAATAGCCCCCGACAAGGTACAAACCTCAGACCCTTTTTCTTATCTAGGGTTCGAACTTTGGCACCAACAAGTTTTAACACCCCGCATTCAATTGCGAACCTCCCATCTACTAACGTTAAATGACTTCCAAAAACTTTTAGGGGACATTCAATGGCTTTGCCCCTACCTAAAGCTACCCACTGAAGTCTTCTACCACTCAATAATATCTTAAAAGGAGACTCAAACCCCTCCTCTCCCCGAAGCGTAACTCCAGAGGCAATGCAAGCGCTTACCATCATAAATCAAGCTATCCAAAATCAAACTTGCTTTCAAATAAACTACCACCAGCCTTTAATTTTTATAATTCTTAATACAATTCACACACCTACAGGCGTATTCTGGCAATCCAATTTAAAACAACCAAACGGGCGAGGCCACCCACTACTCTGGGTTCACCTCCCAGCTACTCCAACAAAAGTGCTCTCGCCATACGTTGCTCTTATAGCTGCCCTCATAATTAAAGGCCGGCAAACCAGCCGCCAACTGTTTGGAAAAGATCCCGATTCCCTTATTGTCCCATACACCCAAGATCAAATCCATTGGCTTTTCCAAACCAACGATGAATGGGCTATCGCATGCTCTTCATTCTTAGGCGATATTGATAATCATTACCCAAACGACCCATTAATCCAGTTCACTAAAATCCATCAATTCACTTTCCCAAAGGTCACTAAAGCAAAACCCATAGACTCTGCTACCTTAGTCTTTACTGATGGTTCAGCAAATGGGACCGCAGCATATGTCATCCAGGGTCAAGCATTTTCCGAGCGCTCTCCCTATACCTCAGATCAACTTGTCGAGCTCTATGCAGGCCTGCAGGTTTTTTCCCACCTTCAAAACCAACCTTTTAATTTATACACTGATAGCGCGTACATAGCTCAGTCTGTACCGCTATTAGAAACAACTCCATTTATCAAACCATCCACCAATGCAGTCCCCTTATTTTCAAAGTTACAAAAATTAATTCTTAAACGGCATCACCCCTTTTTTGTGGGACACCTCCGTGCCCATCAAAATCTTCCGGGTCCTCTTGCAAAAGGCAATGCGCTAACAGACGCTGCCACTCAGTTAATATGCCCCAATCTCTGCAATTCTCTAACCTTAGCTTCCCAAGCCCATGCTCAACACCACCTAAATGCAAACACTCTCCGCCTAAAATTCAATATTACAAGAGAACAAGCAAGGGAAATTGTTAAAACCTGCAAAAATTGTGTGACCCAATTGCCAGTCCCTCACTTGGGAGTCAATCCGAAAGGACTCATCCCAAACGAAATCTGGCAAATGGATGTCACCCATCTCGCTAGTTTTGGACAACTTAAATATATACATGTCTGTATTGATACATACAGTGGATTCATGCTAGCTAGTTTGCAATCAGGGGAAGCTTCAAAGCATGTCATCTCATTTGCTACATTGCTTCACCGTTTTAGGGCAGCCTAAAATCATTAAAACAGATAATGGACATGGGTATACTGGAAAAAACTTTCAAACATTCTGTCAGCAATTGCAAATTAAGCACATTACGGGAATACCTTATAATCCCCAAGGACAGGGAATAGTAGAGCGAGCACATCGCACCCTAAAAAATGCCCTGTGCCGTCTAGCTGACAGCATTCTCAATCTCACAAAACAACGCCCTTGAGATCTTTTACATCATGCTCTTTTTGTTCTTAATTTCCTAACTCTGGATGATAAAGGGCAATCGGCTGCCGATAGACATTGGCATCCTAAAGCACAAATGCAGCAAACCACCGTTATGTGGCGCGACCCCTCAACATCAAAATGGAATGGACCTGACCCCGTTATCATCTGGGGACGAGGTTCTGCTTGCATATATGACCAAGAAAAAGAGGGTCCTCGCTGGCTTCCAGAAAGACTAATTAGACATGTTAATCCTCCACTGCCAGAACAAGCCCCTAAATCCCCCCTTTCCTTTGACAATAACCTTTCCAGGGAACAAACCTTTCCCTGAGAAAAATTTTTTTCTTTTTCTCTTTCAGCACGTCGCCAACTTTGCTGTAGCCTGCCCAGAACACGCCCAACCTACGTGCAGCCGGCAACCAAGAGAAGCCCAACTTACAGGTGTTGCTGGCCTAAGCACCAGAACCGCCTCTATCATCCTCCAACGCCAAGGCTTCTCCCACCTAAGAGCTGCTATAGATGAAGATTTAGCCCGCATTGAAACCTCCATCACCCATCTTGAAAAATCCCTTACGTCCCTATTGGAGGTTGTTCTCCAAAACAGGAGAGGTTTGGATCTGCTTTTCCTTAAGCAGGGAGGGCTTTGTGCTGCACTAGGTGAAGAATGTTGCTTTTATGCTGACCATTCTGGCATAGTTAAAGATTCCATGACCAAACTTAGGGAGGGAATTGAAAACCGCAAACGTGAGCGAGAAACCCAAGGAGGCCCCTCCTGGGGATTCAATGGAGTTCTCCCTTACCTCCTTCCTATATTAGGCCCCTTTATAACCATACTCCTAATAATATCTTTTGCTCCTTGGGCCATAAGAAGAATAATACAGCTAGTAAAGGACCAAGTTGATTCTGCCCTAGGCAAGCCTATTCAAGTGCATTATCACCGGCTTCACCTCGCTGACCAAGGTGTGGATCCAGAAAACCTACCTGCTACCCACCCTTTCGGGTAAGAAAGCCCCCTCCTACGGGAGCAGCATATAACTCGAAAATATGCTTCTAGCTTATGCTATGATTGGTACCGCTGGGTGCGAGGCAAAGCACTGCAAAGGAGGGTCAAAACAATTAAAGGCCATTTTCGAGCTCCTTGAGAAGTATGCCTCATTTGCATAGGGGTTCGCTCTGCACAAATTCCCCTCCCCAGAAAAACAGAAGCCACAAACAACTTGGGGAATGAGGCCTCTACTTCCCCCAGCAGGTTAATGCCAAAAGAATGCTCGATCAGCATTCTTCCTCCATCCTTTTGAAAAACAAAGGGAGGAGATGTAGAGGGCGATTAAGGTAGCATGCATGAAGTCCACCTTCAGCTATGCTGGAGATGTGCAACATGACCACCAGGGCTGATACAACAATAGCTTAAGTTACCCTCAGCCTTCTTTACGGAAGTAGTTCGTGCCAAAAGTGCTAGTTCTCGCCAAAAATGCTAACCCTACAGCTGCCATCCGCCCTAGCAACAGCAGCCACCAATCCTAGACCGCCACGAGCCCTTGCTAGCCACTTCCCCTTCTCCTAGAGTATATATGCTCTGCCTCTTCAATAAAGTTTTGCAGCTTGATCAGAAACCTGTCTTGCTGTCATTCCTCGTGTCTCTTGTCCCATACCATTCCTCCCGCACAGGACTCGGAGCCTCCGTTGAACGTCCCGCGGGCCGGGACAGAGCTTCTCTTGGTTTCATCTCTCTCATCTTTTATCCTCTCAAAAGGACTCAAGAAAAAGGATTAAGACCCACCCTGAAACAGGCCTCCACTGAAACAACCTAATCAAAAGGTCCTACCCATAATAGGTCTGCACCCACAGAAATGGATTAAAAGAACATGGCCTTTTCTGGGGTACATAACTGATTCAAACTAACACACAAAGTAACCTGCAGCCTTCTTCAATGTCATCACACATGCACACACACTCAGCTATAAAAAGTATCAATTGAATACATACTCTTTGTTTAGCACTTGAGAGAATAAGTTATGGAGCATGTCTTGCAGAGCTTAAATATCTATTGCAATGGGCTCAGTCAAATGATGCATTTTTGAATGTGTGTGGCTATTATACCATGAGTCCAGTAATTTCCTTTGGCAATAGAAATATTTTCTTTTTATTATCAATAAATGTTTTTATTCTTCAAAATAAATGTTTCAGAGGAAATTCTCATATTCCCGGGTTTGTGTCAGTTCTTTAGGTGACACAGGTAATTATCCTAACCATCCAGGTTATACTTCTATATCTAAATTTATTTCAGGCAGTTCTAATTACAGCTAAGTTTACTAATGTTTTATTGCAACCTCCTCAGGATTTGCTGTTCTCTGCTCAACTGCTTACATCTGTTTATGTCTTTGCCACTATAAATCAATCCAAACAAACTCCATTCTGCTAATACTCTCATCTGCCAACTCCCTTTCACTGTTTACCAATAGTAAAGACTCCCCATCATTCTAATAATAAGTGAATGGACCATTTTGTTTCTTTTCTCAGGCAGCAGGAAGCCATTCACCATGTTTGCTAGATTCTATTTAGCAAATAAATGTTTGGTAAAGGATTCAGCAGACTGTCAGGACTCTAAATTCTGCCACAGAATATATTTAATCAGAACTCTTTGTTCTACACTTTTGTTTCTGATATTGTGTAAAGTGTTCAATGTACAAATGTCTTAATTTACTGACCAGAGACCAAATCAATCAGGTTCTTGTTCTGTTTTGCCTTCCCTAGCAATTGGCTGATTGACTGTACAAAGAAAGAGTCCAATTTTAGGTCGTATCACAGAATTCGAAGAAATTGTTAGCAAGGAACAGTGGGAGTCAATACATTTGAGTGGAATATTGGCTTGTGTTCGTAAACAAGGACAGATCAATTACAAATACAAGGCTTTGAAGTCATTCTATAAGCAGAAGTCTTCTGCGACCCAGATCAATCAATCTTTAGTTCCACGCAAACTTATCAACTGTATTGGCAGTAATGGCATCGGCCAGGCATGACAAAAGGTTGAAGAAGTAGAAGTACCACTTGAATAATTATGTTGGGGACAAAAATAAGTAATTCAACCTCATAATTCCAAGGTCGAATTATGAAATTAAATTTTGGAAAGTCACTCGGTTCCTTCTGTCTAATCATGGAGGACTTGCATGTCCTGAGCTGAACTGAGAATTATTCTTCAAATTTTTCCTTGGTTTGCTCTATTTCTTCCAATGTCTACAGACAAAATCAGGTCAAAGATCAAGGCAAAGAAGCTACTATATCTGTTCAGAGTTTGGAGGTTCATAGAAACATAGAAGCATTATTTGAAGCTGTGAGTATTTACATTACTTTCAAATCTGCAAAAACTCTAATAATTTTCATTTTACAATGTAGCCACATCTTATGATTACTACATGGGTTTAAAACCCTCTGTTATCTACTTGGAATATGATAGATACTAAATTCCTAAAAAAGTTGTGATTGACTTTGGAGCCTAAGGACATTTTATCAATTGGCAACTATGTGGCAAAGAATGACATTATTATAATAACATTCTGTAATTCTAAGGCTTCAATTTATCTCTGAGTAATAGCTAGTTGGAGGTATTAGATTACCAGAGAAACAACAATAAATTACACAACAAAAATTGTGACTCATGAAGAATCATGTCCCATTATTTCCAAATTTGATTTTTAAAATCCTTTCTAAGTATGCTTCAAATGATAGTGACATCTTCATATGAGCTTACAAGTAATCAGAATGAATTAATTATTCACATGCACGTCCCATATGGTTACATTCAAAAGTTAGATTGTGAACCAGGGATATGCAATGCAAAATATCAAATTCTCATTGTTTGTCAATATTACTGGTGATGATTATCTGAGTTCTGCAAGCATTTTGCAAAGACAGAAAGGAATACATTAAAATAAGAAAGAAACAGAGAAGGAGATATGGTTCATTCAATGTAACAACCTTTTTGGTTCCTCTCCAGTTTCCCTAACCAGTTAGGAACCATGATGGGCTCCTATCTGGTGTCCTTTTGTTTCAGACAGAAGCAAATTTAAATCGTCCTTCAACAAGGTTATTTTCCTAGGCCTCAAATTATCTCTAAAACTTTTCATGTAAAATGAAGAGCACACAGTCAAAAAAGTAACCAGGCATATGGGAACCATCACAATATGATTAAAAGTCAAAAAACATATCTGAAAAAAAAAAAAAAAAATATATATATATATATATATATGAAAAAGAACAAGTATCTAGAGTTATAAAGAACTCTCAAAACTCAACAGTAAAACAAACAAACAGCAAAAAATTCAATTAGAAAATGGGCAAAAGATATGAAAAGACATTTCTCTCAAAAGGATATACAGATGACAAATAATCACATGAAAATATATTCAACAATATTAGCCATTAGATAAAGGCAATTTAAAACCACAGTGAGACATCAGTACACATATTAGAATGGCTATTTTTTTAATTAAATTCAGTTTTATTGAAATATAATCACATATCATGCAATCATCCATGGTGTACAAACAGCTGTCCACAGTATCATCATATAGTCATGCATTCATCACCCCAATCTATTTTTGAACATTTTCCTTACATCAGAAAGAATCAGAATAAGAATAAAAAATAAAAATAAAAAAGAACACCCAAATTATCCCTCCCCAATCCCACCCTATTTTTCATTCCATTTTTGTCCCCATTTTTCTACTCATCTATCCACACACTAGATAAAGGGAGTGTGATCCACAAGGTTTTCACAATCACACTGTCACCCCTTGCAAGCTACACTGTTATACAATCATCTTCAAGAGTCAAGGCTACTGTGTTGGAGTTTGGAAGTTTCAGGTATTTACTTCTAGCTATTCCAATACATTAAAATCTAAGAGGTGTTATCTATATAGTACATAAGAATGTCCACCAGAGTGACCTCTTGACTCCATTTGAAATCTCTCATGGCTATATATTTTTAAAAGCAGTAACAATACAAAATGCTGGTAAGGATGTGGAGAAAATGGATTATTCATTCATTGCTGGTGAAATGTAAAATGGTGCGTCTACTGTGGAAAACAGTTTTGCAGTTTCTTATGAAACTAAAGATCCAACTACCAAAAAACTCAATAAATGTATTTTGGGTATTTGTCCCAAAGAAATGAAGATATGTTCATTCAAAAACCTGTACATGACGAGGACTTGGGCAAGATGGCGGCATAGAGAGGAGTGGAAGCTAAGTAGTCCCCCTGGAACAACTACAAAAAACCAGAAACAACTAGTAAATAATCCAGAATAACTGCGGGGGGGACAAACGAGACCATCCATTCATCATACACCAACCTGAATTGGGAGGAATGCCCAAGAACACAGCATAAAATCTGTAAGTAAAACCTGCGGAACCAGGTCGGGAGACCCCCTCCCCCATAGCCCGAGCTGCGGAGCCGCGTGGTGCCACAGAGAAGCTCTCTCCCAGCAAGCGAATATAGCTCAGCTGAGCTCCAATTGGGGTTTTAAGTAGCGAGTGTGAACTGCTCACTACAGGTACGCAGCCCCAAAAAACAGACAGAGGCTTTGGGTGACGACTGACCTGGGAGAGCCGGAGGGTTGCCTTGGACTGGGTCTGAAGGGGACTATCTGTTTCTTTTTTGGCTCAGTGGAGAAAGCCCCAGCCATTTTCAGTTTCCAGGGCTGTGACTCTGGGAAGGGTGGAGACACCACAAGCAGAGAGCAAGACCACTGAAATGCTAATGACCTCCACCTGAGGGGTCTGTCTTCTCTAGGAGGAAAGGGGTGGGGCCCTTTCCATTCAGAACCAGACCCCAGAGCCTGGAGGAACATGGCCATACCTCCTCACACCAGTCAAGAATTATAGGCTAACAGGCACCACCTGCTGGGCAGAAAAGCACAGTGACCCGAGGCATCAAAGGGTGGAGCAATTTTCTAAGACACACCCACAGGGAAACCAGATACTGAATATTTCTTCCCTCTGGGACCTGAGCCTGTTCTGGTCTGGGAAAACCTGACTTGGATAGCCAAGGAAACCATGCCTAGACAACAGAAAATTACAACCTACACTAAGAAAAACAAAGTTATGGCCCAGTCAAAGGAACAAACGTACACTTCAACAGAGATACAGGAATTTAAACAACTAATGCTAAATCAATTCAAAAAGTTTAGAGAAGATATTGCAAAAGAGATAGAGGCTGTAAAGGAAGCACTGGACATGTATACGGCAGAAATCAAAAGTTCAAAAAACCTACTAGTAGAATCTATGGAAATGAAAGGCACAACACAAGAGATGAAAGACACAATGGAAACATACAACAGCAGATCTCAAGAGGCAGAAGAAAACACTCAGGAACTGGAGAACAAAATACCTGAAAGCCTGCACGCAAAGGAGCAGATGGAGAAAAGAATGAAAAAATATGAGTAACGTCTCCGGGAAATCAAGGATGAAACAAAGTACAATAATGTACGTATCATTGGTGTCCCAGAAGGAGAAGAGAAAAGAAAGGGGGCAGAAGCAATAATAGAGGAAATAATTAATGAAAATTTCCCATCTCTTATGAAAGACATAAAATTACAGATCCAAGAAGCGCAGCGTACTCCAAACAGAAGAGATCTGAATAGGCCTACGCCAAGACACTTAATAATCAGATTATCAAATGTCAAAGACAAAGAGAGAATCCTGAAAGCAGCAAGAGAAAAGCAATCCATTACATACAAAGGAAGCTTAATAAGACTTTGTGCGGATCTCTCAGCAGAAACCATGGAGGCAAGAAGGAAGTGGTGTGATATATTTAAGATACTGAAAGAGAAAAACCACCAACCAAGAATCCTGTATCCAGCAAAGCTGTCCTTCAAATATGAGGGAGAGCTCAAAATATTTTCTGACAAACAGACAATGAGAGACTTTGTGAACAAGACACCTGCCCTACAGGAAATACTAAAGGAAGCACTACAGGGTGATAGAAGATAGGAGTGTGTGGTTTGGAACACAATTTTGGGAGATGGTAGCACAACAATGTAAGTACACTGAACAAAGGTAACTATGAATACGGTTGAGAGAGGAAGATGGGGAGCATGTGAGACACCACAAGAAAGGAGGAAAGATAACAACTGGGACTGTGTAACTTGGTGAAATCTAGAGTATTCAACAATTGTGATAAAATGTACAAATATGTTCTTTTACGAGGGAGAACAAGCAAATGTCAACCTTGCAAGGTGTTAAAAATGGGGAGGCATTGGGGGAGGGATCCAATCAGCATAAACTAGAGACTGTAACTAATAGAATCATTGTATTATGCTTCCTTTAATGTAACAAAGGTGATATACCAAGGTGAATGCAGATAAGAGGGGGGGATAGGGGAGGCATGTTAGACACTTGACATTGGTGGTGGTGTCTGATTCTTTATTCTACTTTGATTTAAGGTTATTTTTCCTTTTGCTGCTTCCTAGCTGTCATTTTTTTGTTTCCTCTTTCTTTTGCCTCTCTACCTTCTTTGACTCTCCCTCCTGCCTTGTGGAAGAAATGTAGATGCTCTTGCTTAGTATGAGCAGAATGTTCAATTAGGATGAACTTAAATGTTTGGAAATGAACAGGGGTGTTGGTAGCAACATGTGAGAATAACTAACAGCGCCAAATGGTGTGTGAATGAGGTGGAAAGGGGAAGCTCAGAGTCATATATGTCACCAGAAGGAAAGTTGGAGGTCAAAAGATGGGAATGTATAAAACTGAATCCTATGGTGGACAATGTCCATGATCAACTGTACAAATACTAGAAATCACTTCATGAACCAGAACAAATGTATGACAATACAATTAGAAGTTAATAATAGAGGGGCATATAGGGAAGAACTATATACCTATTACAAACTATATACTACAGTTAGTAGTATTTCAACATTTTTTCATAAACAGTAACAAACGTGCTATATCAATACTAGGAGTCAACAATTGAGGGGGTTTGGTTAGGGATAGGGGAGGTTTAGAGTTTCCTTTTTTTCTTTTTTCATGTTTCACTTTATTTCTTGTCTGGAGTAATGAAAAGTTTCTAAAAATTGAACAAAAATTAAGTGTGATGGATGCACAGCTGTATGAGGGTACCCAGGGGCAAGTGATTGTACACTTTGGATCTTTGGATAATTGTATGGTATCTGAACAATCTCAATAAAAATGAAAAAAAAAAAAAAAGAAAAAAAAAATCAAAGCCCTACAATGGTCCTAGATCCCTAAAAAAAAAAAAAAAAAAAAAAAAAACCTGTACATGAGTGTTTCTATTTGTAATGGCCCAAAACTGAAAACACCTCATCCTTCAACAGGTAAATGGTTGAATAACTGGTAGAACCATACCATGGAATACTTAGAAAAAAATAAAAAAATGAACTAATACTACATGCAACAACTTGGAAGAACCTCAAGGGAATTATGCTGATTAAAAAAAAAAAAAGAAAAGAAAATCTCAATAGGTTACATACTGTATGATTCCATTTATATAATATTATTAGAATGACAAAAGCATAGATATAAAGAAGAGATTAGTAATTCCCAGAGGTTAGGGAGGAGTGGAAGGGTAGGAGGTGAATAATGTTTTAAAAGGGCAACATGAGAGTTTTGTGATGATGCCTTCTACATCTTCACAGTAGTGGTGGATACACAATTCTATGCTTGTGATAAATTTGTATAGAACTAAATGCACACACACACAAACACTGAAATATGCAGATTCAGAACTGGTGAAATCTGGATAAAATGAGCACATTGTAATTGCCAATTTCTTGGTCATAATACTATCGTTTCTCAAAATTTTACAATTGGAGAAAACTGTATAAAGATTATATGGCTCCTACTGTATTATATCTCCCAACTCCATGCAAATCCACAATTACTATAAAATACAATGGTTAATTTTAAATGTTTATATATGAAAAAATTTGAAATTAAATACTTTAATCAATACATTGAAAAGCTTATTATATACTTAAGAAAACTGACCTGGAAAATCAGCTTAAATGTAGTTTTAAATAAAATTATCAGGCTTTAAAATTAAAGAAACAGATAATTTGGTCATATAAACAAAAACACCTATGTAAAACACCCAAAAGAAAAGTAATCAGGTTATCATCAGATGACTCTCAAGGAACAAAGAAGGAAGACAAGGGTATTTTCAACAGATTCAGGAAGATAAAGTAAGGGACTTATATCCAGCAGTTTTATTTTATTTAATTCATTTTTTTTTAAGTACTAGTGCTGTTAAAAAAAGGTTTAAGTATATGAAAAAAATCAGATAACAGAACACTCATAAGCTCTAAGATATCTCCTACAAGAACAGGCTTCATTTTCTTTATTTAAGAAATGAATGTAGAAATTCAGCAAAAGAACTTAGGTTGAGATTTGCAGAAATAAAATTGTAAATCTAAGAATAAGACAAAGTGAAGTAAATAAGTGAAACAAATGTAAAAATGTTCTATGTTCCTGAAAAATAGAACTAATACAACTAATTTTTTTTAATGGGGGATAAAGGAGAAAATGTGAAGTTTTAACTTGCATTTATCTAATGGCTAATATTGTTGAATATATTTTATGTGATTATTTACAATATGTATATCCTTTTCAGTGAAATATCTGTTCATATCTTCTGCATATTTTCTAGTTAAATTGTTTGGGTTTTTCATATATATATTTTTTGATATGGAGTTCTGAGAGTTCTTTATATGCTCTACATACTAGCAGTCCCTTGTTGATATATATGTATATATTTTTCAATGACACGTATGTTCTTTGTTTTGTGTTTCTTCTTCAGGGACTGTATTTATATATACAGTGAATTCTGTTCTCCTAATCTTTATTGCTATGACTTAAACTCTGAAATTAAAACAAACCAAAACATAATAAATTCTATTTGAAATGTAGTGTCCTGACAATTTTTATGGATTAACTACATTTGTTTATCAACTGAAGGAACCTGCATTGGAGCACCTTATAATTTTTATCTTTCTAATATAGTTTTTTTTCATTTCTTTATCCCTGATTTCAGTTAACTCTCACTTCTTGCCTTCCTTTTATTCTTACCCACTTATGTTTTGAGATTTAAAATTTGTATTTCAAGGTATTTTTTTCATATCTTTACATGCTTCTAAGGATATTTATCTAAATCATCTGAGAATGTTGTGTAAAAATTTTCTTCTGCTTGATGTTTATATTTTGGGTGATGCATTTTTGTCAGCTAAAGTATTTTGATTCTGTTGCATTTATTCGCTTATGTGTGGAGACTTTCTCTAATTCTGTTAGTTTTGAAATATCTTATTATTTTGAACCAGGTTAAATAGTTTTATATAACAAGAAATGATTCATTTGAGTGGCTTATTTAGTTACTTAGTTCTACATACCCCTCCTTTTTTAGTGGAGAGATGTTTCTTTTTTTTTTTATGGTAGAGGGGTGGTTGCTCTATCATCTGATTTTGTGCTTTTCTTTTGTTTCTTCATGACATTTTCCTCTATTTGCTGCCTTATTGCCATTTACCACTTACTGTCAATGAGGTGTCTTCCCTTTCAAAGTTGTCCACTACCAAAAGTGGTGCCTGTGAAGTGTTATGCTCCTTAATTTTGGTTCATTGATATCTACGCCTCATACCTACTCTTAACTGATGTCCACCCATGGCTGGAATTTTTATATTGGCAGTGATTTTATCTGTATTCCATAACTCTTAAAACTCTGATCCCTTTCCTCTTTTCCATGTAATCTCCACCTGCTTGTTCCAGCAAGTGCTGTAGAGATAGGCCTGCTACATTTTGGGTAAATACTTTGCTACCTATAGGTAGCATGTAGTTTCCAGTATTCTCTGCCTTTTGATTAATTTGTAGGAATGAACTAGGAATGGGTTTATTTGTTCTCATTGTTTATCTATAAGATTAAATGGAAGATGTCTGGATAGCTCCTGATTTAGGCAACTGCTGTTATCACATGGGAACCTGCAATCGTTTCAAAACAACTATGTTGGTGTTTTAATTAAGATAAAATAGAATGCACTTATTTAAGTTGTACAGTTTGATATTTTGCCATATAAATATATATGTACCTATATATGTATGTGTATGTGTAGGTACACACACACAAACACATAAACTCTATGAAATCATCACAATAATCAAGATAATGTACATATCCATCACCCCAGAAAGTTTCCTTGTGTCTTTTTGTATTGCTTTCCTCCTCCTCCCTATCCATAGGCAATAATTGATCTATTCTTTCTCACTAATATTTGGTATTTTCTAGAATTTATATAAATCTTATCAAACAGTAGGTATTTTGGTTTTTGTCTGGCTTATTTCATTTGGCATAATTCTTTTAAGATTTACCTCTGTTGTAGTGTATATCAATTTTCATTCTTCCTATTTTTGAATTATATTCAACTGTATGAAAATACCATAGCTTGCTGATCCACTTGCATGATGATGGACATTTGTGTTGTTTCTGCTTTGGGACTATTACAAATAAAAAAGTTAAGAACAACTTTCTTTATCTGATAAATAAAGTAATTTTAAATTAAAAAAAAAAAAAGAACACCAGAAGGGAAGTGCTTCTTTGAGCAAATATTTTCATTTCTTTAGTGTAAATAGTCAAGTGCTTATATTATATGGTAGATGTATGTTTGCCTTTTTAAGAAATTGCCCAACTATTTCCCAGGGTGGTTCATTTTACACTCCCACCAGCAATGTATTAGAGCTTCAGTTCCTCCATATACTCACCAACATTTGGAATGGTCAGCCTTTTCAACTTTACTGATTCTAATAGGTGTTTAGGAATCACACAGTGGTTTTAATTTGTATTTCCCTAGTGACAAACAATGTTGAGTATCTTTTCATTTTTAATCCGTCTTCTTCGGTGAAGCTGCCTGTTCTGTTCGAATCACTATCTGTCCATCTATCTGTCTATCTGTCTATCTATCATCAAACATCTCCATATGCCTATCTACTCTCTAAATATTTGAGAGTAGATTGTATACATCATGCTCCTTGCACACCTAATACCTCCATGTATGTTTCCTAAGAACAAAGATATTCACTTATATAACCACCTTAGTGCAGTTATCAAATTCAAGAACTTTAATGTTAATATAAAGTTTAAAGTATATAACCCAAATTTTTTCCATGTCCCAATATTGTTCTTTTGGGTCTTTCCTCCTCCATTATTAGATCCACTCCAGGATCATGTATTACATTTAATTGCCATTGTCTCTTTAGGTGATCTTTTTTTTTAATTGTGGTAAAATACATATACAACATAAACTGTCCCATCTGTACCACGCTCGAACATGCAATTTGCTGGAATTAATCACAATTACAATGTTATGGTAACTTCACCATATGAATAACCAGAACTTTCCAATCAACTCAAATAGAAAGTCTATTCCCCATTCCCCCTTCCCCTGATGCTGGGAAACTGTCTCTGTCTCTGTGAGTTTACATATTCTAGTTCTTTTATATGAGTGAAATCATGTAACCTCTATCCCTTTGTGTCTGATTAATTTCAGTCAACATGATGTCTTCGAGGTTCAGCCATGTAATGTATCAGAACTCCCTTTGTTTTTTAGGCTAAGTAATAGTCTATTGTGTGTATGCACCCCATTTTGTTTGTCCATTCATTTGTTGATGCTTGTTTTGGTTGCTGCTACCTTTTAGATATTGTGAATAATGCTGCTATGAGCATTGGTGCAAAAATATCTAAGTCCCTCCTTTCAATTTTGGGGGGTATATATACCTGGAAGTAGGATTGACAGGTCATATGCTAATTTTATGTTTAACTTTTGAGGAATTGCCAAACTGTTTTCCACAGTGTGTTCCCATTTCTACATATTTCACCAGCAATTGTTATTTCCCATTTTTTAAATAGTAGCCATTCTAGAATCTCATGGTTTAGTTTTGCATTTGTTAATTGGCTAGTGATGTTGACCATCTTTTCATGGGCTTATTGGCCATTTGTATATCTTATTTGGAGAAATGTCTATTCAAGTCCATTGCCCATTTTTTATTTGGGTTGTTTGTCTTTTTGTCATTGAGTTGTAGGATTTCTTTATACATATTGGACATTAAACCCTTATCAGATATATGGTTTCCAATTATTCTCTCCCAGCCACTGGTTGTCATTTTACTTTCTCGATAATGTCCTTAAATGTGCAAGTTTTTTATACTGATAAAGTTAATTTGTCTATTTTTTCCTTTTGTTACTCATGCTTTTGGTGTATATTCCTGTCTTTCATTACATTTGAGAAGTTTTTGGCCATTATTTCTTTGAATATTCTCTCTGCCCCTTTTATCTTTCCCACTCCTTCTGAGACTTCCACAATGCATATATAGATATGTTTGATAATGCCCCTCAGGTATCTCAGATTGTATTCACTTTTTTTCATTTTTTTTTCTTTCTACTCTTCAGACAATGATTTTGATAGCCTTATCTTCAGGTTCACTAATTCTTTCTTCAGCAAGCTCCAAACTGCTGTTGAACCCCTCTAGCTAATTTTTTTTTATTTTTAATTTCTTTCACTAGGGTCTTCAGCTTTCCTTGGTTCCTTTATGCAATTTTTAGTAATTTACCAATATTCTCTTTGTGTTTATCTATAATTTTCTAGATTTCCTTTAGTTCTTTGTCCATGTTTACCTTTAGCTCTTTGAACATGTTTAGGACCATTTAAGAAAATCTTCATTTAGTATATCTTAGGACTGGGTCTCCTGATTGATTTTTGTTTTTTAATGCTTTATTCTGCTCCTTTGCATTGGTGGTCATTTCCTGTTTCTTTGTATGTTTTGTAATCTCTTGTTGCAACTTTTGAGTTTTGACATTTTAATGTTATCTCTGGAATTTGCACACTGAGGCATCTGCTTCTTTGTATCCAGTTAGTGTTATGACAGAGATTTTCTCTAATGTCAGGATCTGATAAATTAAAAATGAAAGAAAAAAGAAAAGAAAGTAAACACCTGTCCCAGTCAGTGGAGAGTGGCCTGTGTGAGTGTTCATCCTTAGAACTTATCCATAGAAATAGTTGAGATAATAGGCCAAGGCATATTGTAAGGACTGCATTTTGGTTTGCTAAAATTGCCAGAATGCAATTGTTAGAAATAGGTTGACTTTTTTCACTGGGGATTTATTAGGTTGCAAAATTACAGTTTTAAAGCCATGAAAATGTCCAAATTAAGGCATCAAGAGGTAGATACCTTCTCTGAGGGAAGGCCATTGGCATCTGAGGTTCCTTTGTTACATTGGAAGGCACATGGTGATGTCCTTCTCCTGGATTCTGGTTTCAAAATGGCTTTCTACAAAATGTCTCTGGGCTTCTATCTCTCTTGGCTTCTCTCAGCTCTCTACTTGTTTCTTCCGGGGCATTTCTGTCTAAGCATCTCTGAGTTCTCTCCAAAATGTCTCTGCCTTTTATCCTCTCATAGAGGACTCAAGTGAGGGAATTAAGACCCACCTTGAATGGCAGGGCCACATCTCCATGGAAACCACCTAATCAAAAGTTCCCACCCACAGTAGGTCTGCCCTCAAAATATTGGATTAAAAGAACATAGGCTTCTCTGGGTTAGTAGGTACTGTCCTCATTTACCCAAGAAGTAACAGACCTAGAGAAATAAATTAACAAATTAATGCATGTGGTGAGCAACATAGCCAGAATTCCAATCCCAAGATATGACACTCAAAGTTTTCTTCTTTTAATTAGTATATTTCTCCTCTCTAAATACTCGTGAGTCACCTGACATTGAGTATCTAATATTTTTAGGCATGTTGCATATAATTTCCCCTTTGATTCAAGTCCTCAGTTATGTATATAATTGGTGTTTTAGAACCCCCAGCCTATGTTACAGAAATTGCAGTCACAGATCCATATTTCTTAGGTACCTATATTCTTCTTATAGAAAAAACTCCAAGATCCCCCAACACCATAAAACAAAACAAAACAAAACAGACATGTACCATATCTCTCAATGGTTCTGGAGCTTCTAATAATACATACTGAGGATGCCTGGACCATTCCTCTTGACTACTCTTGGTTTTGTACTTTCCCCTTCCTCTGGCTCAGTTCACTGGACAAATGATTCCTGCTGTCACAGCTATGATCTCTGCTTCTGCTGCAAGCTAGTGAGAGAAGCTACTGCTTCTTTCTCATGTTTGGGCAAAGGGTGCTGTTCCAGTTTGCTAATGCTACCATTATGCGAAATACCAGAAACGGATTGCCTTTTATAAAGGGGTTTATTTGGTTGCAAAGTTACAATCTTAAGGCCATAAAGTGTCCAAGGTAAGGCATCAACAACAGGGTACCCTCACTGAAGAAAGGCCATTGGCATCCAGAAAACGTCTGTTAACTGGTGTGCCAGTTTAGATGTATTATGTTCCCCCAAAACACCATGTTCTTTGATGCAATCTTGTGGGGGCAGATGTATTACTGTTGATTAGACTGGAATCCTTTGATTGAGTGTTTCTATGGAGATGTGACTCAATCAACTGGGAGTGAAATGTTTGATTGGATAATTTCCATGGAGGTGTTATCCTGCCCATTCAGGGTGGGTGTTAATCAGATCACTGGAGTCATATAAAGGAATTCACAGACAGAAGGACCTGAGAGCAACTAAGAGTGACATTTTGAAGAGGAGCTGAAGCTAAGAGAGGGCAAAACACCCCAAGAAAAACATTTTGGAGAGTACCATTTTGAAACACAACCTGGGAGAAAGTGGATGCCAGCCACATGCCATCCCAGCTAACAGAAGTTTTCTGGATGCCAAAGGCCATCCTTCAGTGAAGGTACCCTATTGATACTTTACCCTGGACACTTTATGGCTTTAAGACTGTAACCGTGTAACCAAATAAACCCCTTTATAAAAGCCAATCCATTTCTGGTATTTTGCATAATGACGGCATTAGCAAACCGGAACAGTGGGAAGGCATGTGGCTGGCATCTACTTGTTCCCAGGTTGTGTTTCAAAATGGTATTCTCCAAAATGTCAGCATCAGCTTTCAATGGCCATCTTCAAAATGTGTCTCTCAGCTGCAGCTTCTCTGAAGTCCTTCTGTTTCTGAGCATTTATAGGGCTCCAGTGATTAAATGAAGACCCATGCTAAATGGGTGGGGCCGCACCTCCATGGAAACAATCCCATCAACTCGTTACACCCTAATCAAAGTTGTTACTACTCTCATCTCCATGGAAACGATCAAAAGTTTCCAACCTAATCAACACTAATACTTTGGCCCCACAAGATTGTATTAAAGAACATGGTATTTTGGGGGGACATAATAAATCCAAACCAGCACAGGTGCCAATGCCTGATGTTGGCTTTCCTATTTGTACAGAGACACTGTGTTCTATGTTTTCTACATTGGCCAAACCGTAAGTAAACTCCCGTCCATCAGTGGTACCTCAAATTACTTCAAAAGTTGAAGATAACAACATATGCATGAATTGCATTGTGATTACTTAAATTAATTATATTTGAAAAAATCTTTATCCTAAAAAATTAAAATTATTTATTGTAGAAAAGTTTACATAACTTATATAAACTCCTCCATTCCTTCCATAAAACCATTAAATGCACACAAACATACAAAGAAAATCCAACAAATGAAAACACCCATGAGCTCATTACCCAGAGAGATTGCCACATTGACTAATATAATTCAATATAAAATTTATAGTTTCTATTATTTTATGTTAGTTTGTATATATTTATAAATACATATGCATATTATAGTATGATATAATATACTGTGGATGCTAGGAATAATCCCATCTTGAATATAATTGTCCACTTTCCAAAGGATGTATCTAAATATATGATGGACAGCTTAAATATATGTACACTTAAGAATACAGCAATAGTCCACATGTCTACTTTATTTAATATTTAATTTAGTTTCTCACATAACTTGTCATGCTTATATAAAATAAATTTATAAATATTAAATTTTCCACTCTTAGGTTTCATGAAAAAATTTTACTCAAAATTTGCACATGCGTTTTTCACATATGTGAATTCATCTTCTCGATGACTGGTTTTTGAATCACCTAACAAAGTCTTCAAGAATACATTATCTTCACATCTGTCTAAATTATTTAACATATAACACCTTTTGAATGTGATTGATGCTGTCACTGGAACTTTATCCCAAGTCTAAAGGACTTAATATTAGAACATTTTTTTCCTCCATTCCCCCTATAGATAATATACTCATTATTTCCCGATCTCTACAATGAATCCAGTTACCAATTCTACCATTTAAGGAGATTTTAAAAGGCTTGTTTACCATTCATTATATACTATTTATTTTGAGGTCATATAGCAAGGAATATTTACTAAGTCTATGTTACATATTTCTGCCTTTTTGTGTGTTTCTGTCTGCTAATCCAGAAGCATCTAAATTTGCATTGTTCCCATTAATGTGTTTACCCACATGTACTTAATCATTCAAAATAATTATGCAATAGGCAGATCAGCATACATATAAGAAGACAACTATCTGAAGGGTAATTTTGGGGAATAATACACATCTAATATTTGGGTGTTTTAATTTTTTAAGTATTTTTTAACTATGTTTCAAGGCTTTAAATTTTATTAAATATTATTAAATAATTTCTGCAACATAAAATTTAATGATTGGATAGTATTCTTTTGTGTGGATTTGCAAAATTTTATTCAACCAGTTCCCTATTATTTAACCTTTGTTTTATTTCTGATACTTACCTAATACAAAAAACATAGGGATTACCTGCTTATAAATAGATTCTTGCACATTCCATTATTTATTTCCTTAACATAGATTCTTAGATATGCAAATGATAAAATATTTTAAAGGCTTTTAACATATATTTCCAAATTAGAGACCAAGATGTATAAATTTATATTTCTTTCAGCGGTGTATAAAAGACTCCATGTTCTTGCATCCTCATACGATTTGGACATAATTCTTTTTTAACCATATCTACATTTATTGGATACTAAAAAAAGTCTCAAACTTTTAATTACCATTTAATTATTACATAATGACGTTGACTTTTTTCCCACAAGTTCATTTGTCATTTAATTTTTGTTTCCTCTTTTGTTTCAGCCTCCTATTATCAATTGCTAATCTGGGAAAATCTAATCGTACTTTGTTCTCAATCCATCCCTCGTATTCCGAACCTTGATTCTGGACAATTGTCTTGAACAGAGGCAGTGATCAGTGTACTCTGTGGGTTTACCAGGCATTTTTTCTGATCTGGAAATTACTGGCCAATTACTTAGGGATTTTCTTATGCATTTGTGGTTGACTGATAAATTGTGGTGGCCTCTCTCACATGTGTGGTAGGTCGGCAGGATGTTAGCCAGAGTGGAAGGTGTTGTGGGGTCATGTATCTTTCTTAACCCAACAAGTCAGCCCCGCTTCTTCAGATGGAGGTGAAGACAAGAAGGCAGTTCCCATTGTGCAAGCACTTTTCAAGTCTACTTTGCCACATTTGTTATTATCTGACTGAAACAAGTCATGGTGTCAGTATGAGTGTGGTTACAGGAAAGTGTAAACAAATTTTTCAATAATCGATTGTTTCAGTTTCCTGGCTGCCAAAACAAATATCATACAGTGGGTTAGTGTAAACAATGAAATTCCCATGCTAGAAGGATTGCTTCTTCTTTGGGCTGGTAGTTTCTCATTGACCAGCAGTATTTGTTGTTCCTCAGCTTTTCCATCACACATGGAAAGATACTCTGTGGCATCTTCTCTTTCCTCTTGTGGGTTCCTTTGACTTCCAGCTTCTGGCTGCTTCCCATGGCTTCTCATTCTGTATGCAACTTCCTTAGTTTATAGGGACTTAGCTATATTACATTAAGACCCATCCTCATTCAATTTGGGCACACCTTGAATAATATCATCTTCAAAGGTCCTATTTGCAAATGGGATCACACCCATAGGACCAGGGATTGGAACCTGAACATGCATTTTGTGGGGGACACAATTCAATCCCCAGCAGTCCACCTTCTGAACCCCAAAAGATTCTGTCTTCTCCCTTGTAAAATGCATTCATTCCATCACAACATCCTAAAAGCCTCAAGTCATTTCAGTAACAATGCTAGGTACAAAGTCTCATCAAAATATATTATGGGTGTGGTTCACCCAGGCACAAAATTCCTCTGTCTGATGGAACGCTGAAACTTAGACAAGTTATCTTATTCCAATACATTATGATAGGACAGCATAGGATAAATATTCACAATTCAGAAAACAGAAAATGGAAAGAAAAGAGGGGTCATGGGTCCCCAACAAATCTGAAACCCAGCAGGGCCAACTCCACTAGATTTCAAGTTTGAGTGTCATCTGTGGATTGATGTTTTGTCCTCTGGGCCTGATGGAGTGGCAGCTGTACCCCTTCCAAGCTCTTGCACAGTGGTCATGCTCTCCCTGAACACTACTGTATAGGCCCCACCCTCCCAATGCAATGAAAGCCAAGAACTCCACGAATGCTGGTGCAAAGGCCCCACCATCTCCAAGCAATGCAGAGGCAGCACTCTCCCTGAACAACCTCCTCCACGCATCACAGCAGATGGTCTGCCCCCTCCAAGCACAGGGGTGTGCCAACCCTTCCACACTTATGGGCAAACCCACTGTCTTGGCTGGAGGAAACCTCTTCAGTCTGTACCTCTGCTTCCATGGTTCTGCCCTTGCAGTCTTCTTCCTTCAATTCATCTCTTCTTTGATCCTTTCATTCAAGGCCAGTAGTGGTTTTGCTCATACAAATTTTGCAAATAACTTGTTGGCTTTGCATGCAGTTCAAGTGTGTACAAACCATCATACAATATAACTTTCCACAGATCCTTCCTGGAAAATTGCATTTTCAAACCTGACTTTCTCTGAGATGTCTGACTGGATCTATGTTGAGACACATCCTTTTTAGCAAATCGTTGTTCAGGTAAACCTTCACATGGAACTATGTTCTCTGGGAAGTCAGTTACCAAAAGCTCAGGGAAGTCCAGATATAGCCAATTTTGTCCCTATTCAGAGAGCACTATTTGAATAGGGTGAGAATTTTCCAAATCATTAATTCCTGGTTTCTTTGTGCTTGACAGCTCAATTTTCAGTTGATATCTTTCCTCTCCTCATTTCACTATAAGTGCAAAGAGAAATCAGGCCACACCTTCCTCACTTAGCTTGGAAATCAGTTCAGCTAAATATTGAAGTTCATCACTTACAAGTTCCACCTTTCACTAGAACTCAGTTTTGCTAATTTCTCTGCTGTCTTACAACAAGGATGGCCTTTGCTCCAGTGTCCAATAACACATTCATCATTTCCTTCTAAGACATCGTCAAAAGTACCTTTTACATCCACATTTTAACCAACAGTCCCTTCAAAGCACTGTTGGCTTCTTTTTTTTCTATTGAGCACTTCACAATTCTTTCAGCATCTACTCATCACCCAATCCCAAAACTGTTTGCAACATTTTTAGGTATCTCTCATAGCAGCATCCCACTTCTGGTACCAAAAACTGTTTTAGTTTCCCAGCTGATATAATAAATACCATATAGTGGATTAGTTTAAACAGTGTGAATTTATTGGTTCATGGTTTCAGAGGCTAAAAGTTTGCTTCTTCCTGGGGTTGGTATCTTATGGCTGGCAGACAATCTTTGGTGTTCCCTGATTTTTCTATCAAATGGCAATGCACATGGCAGCTTCTTCTTTCTCTTCTGGTTTCCGTTGACTTACAGATTCTGCTTCTCTCTGTGGCTTGGCTTTCTGCATGCAATTTCCTTTGCTTCTTAGGACTTCAGTCATATTAGATTAAGGTCCACCCTCATCCATTTTGGGCACACCTTAACTAATAACATCTTCAAAGGTCCTATTTACAAATGGGTTCATAACTACAGGATAAGTGGCTGGAACATGAGCATGTCTTTTGTGAGGGACATGATTTAATTCCCAACATCTACCAAAGGCAGTTTTACAGCTATTAAATGTGTGATGTCTGGAGTTAATCTGAGTTCAAATCTTGACACTGAGGCTTAAATATGAGTGCTTACAGACCAGTTGCTCAAACTATGTGGAGTAACTCTTTTCTTTTCTCTGAAATAAGAAAAATCACAGCAGCTATAGTGCAACAGAAAAGACTAAATAAAATAATAATTATGAAGTAGTTAGCACAGTCTGCTACCTAATAAGGGCTCACAATTTTTAAGCTACTGTTATTGCATCAAGTGTTTAAGTTTTTGATTGTTCAACTTTTGTGATTTGTTTCCCACTTCCTTATGGAAACATGTCCCTAGTGTACCCCACACAACCAAATGCTGGCGTGGATAGACATATCTGAATATGAGGATAAGTACAGCTGCAACTCAAAATGAGTTCACTGCTACTTGAGTTAAGGACTGAATTATTTATCCTCCTTAAGAAATGCTCCCCCCACCATCTATCCCCACTGGCTGACTGAGGAATTTATAATGCCACAGTACCCATCATCTGATCCAGTTAGCAAGCAGTAATGTGCTAACTTCTCTATGAGGAGACAATTCAGTTATTCTTCTATGTAGAAATGACAAAGATGATTCTTCAGTGCCTCAATCTTTCATTAATAATTTACAAGAGGCAATATGTGTACAATCTGTTCTCATGCATTTAACCTCTTACTGAGAACTTTGCTTGACAAAGTATTATTTCTCACATGGTCATAAAATGACATTTCCCAGTTTCAGAATTTCCCACTATCTTCTCTACCGAATAACCTGAGTCACCACTGCAATAGCTTAATAAATGTGTTCTCTTTTCCACCTTTGCCCTTTTACATTCCATGCTCTACACAACGGCCAGAATGATCTCTTAAAAACACAAATAAGGTTGCACAATGTTGAATATAGACACATTTCTCTGATCTCCAAATCCACCCTATTATATGCTGCCATGTGGTGCTGACATTTGAACTCTACAATCAACATTCCTCCTATCACTTTCTCAAATGGATTCTTCCTAACCTCTATCAGTAATGGAGAGTGGTGGGCAGAAGGAGGGAAGAAGTTTACTCCTTCCTGTTTCCCTGTTTCTGTAGCATGTCCCAGCAGCAACATATGGCTTCATGAGTAGCACCTGTTTCCAGAGCCCAACTTCTTTTGAAATTCCTGGAATTAGAGACACCGTGGACATACAGGACCCTTACAGGGGAACAAGAAGCTTCTAGGTAATGTCTCACATCTGATATCTGAGCACCAACCTCACACTCCCCTCTTCTATATTTCTTGGGTTGCAACAATGCCTGGTTTATATCTCTTGCTCAGAAGTATGAGCACCAAATCTGTCGGAGACCATCCTCTGACCCCTTAGGTTTTATTAATCCAATCTTTTCTCTTAAACTTTAGATATTGAAACTACTTCCTACAATTATTATTTTGGGTTATCTTCATGGTATCTCTTATTTTTATTAGAGATGTTGTGGTTTTACAGAAAAATCATGCATAAAATACAGTATTTTCATACACCACCATCATCACCTTGCATTGTTGTGGGACTTTTGTTACTATTGATGATAGAACATTTTAATAATTGTATAATTAATTACAGTCCATGGTTTAACTTAGGGTTCACTGCTTTTGTAGTGTAGTTCCATGATTTTTTAATAAAAATTTTATTGTTACCATATATACAATATAACATTTCCCCTTTTAATCATATTCAGATATGTATTTCTGTGCTGTTAATTGTGTTCACAATGCAATGCTACCATCATGACCATCCACTACCAAAACATTTCCCATCATTCCAAACAGAAGCACTGTACCTTTTAAACCTTAATATCCCATTCCTTGTGCCTTCCCCCATCCACCAGTGGTAACCTATATTCTACAGTCTGACTCTATAAATTTGTTTATACTAATTGTTTCAAAACAGTGACATGATACAATATTTGTCCTTTTGTGTCTGGCATATTTCACTCGACCTGATGTCTTCAAGGTTTGTCCACGTTGTCACATGTATCAGGACTTCATTTCTTTTTACAGCTTAATAATGTTCCATTGTATGTAAATACCACATTTAATTAATCCAAGATCATATTTGGGACTGGGCTGTTAGGACCATATATATTTACAACTGTTACATCTTCCTGTTGAATTTTCCCCTTTATCAGCATATAATGACCATTTTTGTCCCTCTATAACAGTTTTTTATGCAATTTTATTGAGATGTATTTACATACCATAAAATCATCTAAAGTGTACAATCAGTTGTTCACAGTATGATCATATATTTGTGCACTCACCAAAATCAATTTTTTGAACATTTTCATTACTCCAAGAAATAAAAATATACATAAGAATAAAAATAAAAGTAAAAAAGAACAGCCAAAACATCTCATACTCCTTCACTGCACTTATTCATTTACTTTTTGTCCCTCCTTTTTCTACTAATCTGTCCATACACCAGATAAAGGGGGTGTGGGCCACAAGTTTTTCACAACCATACAGTCGTCCCATATAAACTAATCCTAATATCCCACAAGATTGGATTAAAGATCATGGCTTTTTGTGGGGGACATAATATATCCAAACTGGCACAGTTCACCCCCTGGACCCCCAAAAGACATGATCTTTCCTTATACAAAATACATTCATCCCATCACAATATCACAAAAACTTAAATCATTTCAGTAACAATAGGTAAGTACAAGATCCCATCAAAATCAGTTACAGGTATGGTCTGTCCTAAGGTAAAATTCTCCTCTGGCTGTGGACCTGTGAAACTTAGAATAAGTTATCAGCTGCCAATATACAAAGGAGAGACAGTCATTAGGATAAATGTTCCCATTGCCATAGGGAGAAATTGAAAGGACAGCAGGTTTCAAGGGACCAAAAGAATTCCTAAAACCTGCAAGGCAAACTTCATTAGATTTCAAAGTCTGAGAATCATTTATAGAATGGTGTTTTATTCTTGGGGCTTGAGGAAGTGGCAGTCTAACCCTTTCCAAAAGCTTATGCAGCAGCCCTTTTCTCTCCAAACGCTGGGGTGAGTGCTCCAACATATCCATGCACTGGGAGACCACCCTCTTCTCAGCCCACCCCTCCCTCAAACACTGGGGCACCACCTGGACTCTGCATCTCTGGGGCAAAAGCTCTCACCTCTCCAAACAGTGGGGTAGCAGCCAGGCTCTCCCCAATCCCCAGGAAATGTGTTCCACCCTCTCTGAGGCCTTCGTGAGCATCTAGGCAGAAAGCCTGCCCTCTGCCCCCAGGGCAAATTCACCCCTCCCATGTGTATGGGCTGTTCTGTTCTCCTTGACTGAGATTTCTTGACTCCAGACCTCAACTAACATGATCTTGTCTTTGAAGAAATCTTTCCTTCAATTTGTCCCTTCTCCATACCCTCTAGTCCAGACTGGCACTGGTTCCATTTATACAGATCTCTCAAAAAATTTGTTGGCTTGGCATGAAGCATATAAGGGTCAAAACTATCAGACAAGGGGACTTTCCAGAAATCCTTTCTGGATAACTCCATCTACCATCTTGTCTTGTACTGAAATGGCAGTTGGTTTCCATGTTTGGTTACATCCTCATGTGGGGCTGTAGCTTCTGGGGTCTCACTTTTTGGAAACCCAGAATTTTCCAAGCTATCAGTTTATGGTTTCAGTTTTCAACTTGTCTCTGTCCTCTTGCACTGTGCTATAAGCTGGAAGGAGAAGCCAGGCTGTATTGTGGACATTTAGTTTCCAAATCTCCTCAGCTAAATATCCCAGCTTGTTACTTTCAAATGCTGACTTCCATCTGACATCAGGACTCAATTTTGCCAATTCTCTGCCATCTTAAAACAAGGATCATCTTTCTTCCAGATTGCAATGGCACATTCAACATTTCTGTCTAAGGCCTTGTTGGAAGGATCTTTAGAGTCCATATTTCTACCAACAGTCTCTTCAAAGTACTCTAGGCCTTTTCTATCAAGCTCCTCACATTCTTCCAGAATCTTCCCCTTATCCATTTAAAAAGCCATTCCAACATGTTTGGTATTTGCAAACTCAGCAGCACCCCACTTCTCTGGTACCAAAATCAGTTCCAGTTTGCTAATGTTGCCATTATGCAGAATATCAGAAATGGATTGGCTTTTATAAAGAGAGTTTATTAAGTTACAAATTTACAGCCATACAAGTGTCCAAACTAAGTCATCAACATTAATATACCTTCACTGAAGGATGATCAATGGCATCTGCAAACATCTGTTAGCTGGGAAGGCACAAGGCTAGCATCTGCTGATGCCAGATCATGTCTGTAACTGATTTTGTAACTGATTTTGTTCTTACCTATTGTTACTGAAATGATTTAAGTTTTTGTGATATTGTGATGGGATGAATGTATTTTGAATATGGAAAGATCACATCTTTTGGGGGTCCAGGGGGTGGAATGTGCCAGTTTGGATATATTATCTCCCCCACAAAACGCCATGATCTTTAATCCAGTCTTGTAGGATATTGGGATTAGGTTGTTTCCATGGAGATGTGACTCACCCAAATGTAGGTGAAATTTTTCATTAGATTATTTCCATGGAGGTATGGCCCTGCCCATTCAGCATGGGTCTTGATTAGTTTACTGGAGTCCTTTAGAAATGCTGGCACAGACCCAGATGCCAGATGGCTTAGCTCAGAGATGCTTGGAGTTGTGGATCCCTGACATTGGCTGACACTTAGACATTTTGGAGAACACCATTTTCTGACACAAACTGGGAGCAAGCAAATACCAGCCATGGGCCTTTCCAGCTAACAGAGATTTTCTGGGATCCAACAGCCTTTCTTCAGTGAAGGTATATTCATGTTTATGCCTTGGTTTGGACACTTTTATGTCTGTAGAACTGTAAATCTATTACTTAGTAAATCCCCTTTATAAAAGCCAACCCATTTCTGGTATTTTTGCATAATGGCTGCATTAACAAATTGGAATAGTCTATATTATCCAATATTAGTATAGCCACCTCAGGTCCATCCTTTCACCCTGAACCTACTTGTATCTTTCACTTTAAGGTGAGTCTCTTGCAGACAGCATATAGTTGGACCATGCTTTTTTATCCATTTGGCCAATCTCTGCCTTTTGACTGTGGAGTTTAATCCATTTAAATTTGAAGTCAATACTTATAATACAAGACTTTCTTATGCCATTGTGCTATTTAGCCCTGATAGGTCTTATGCTTTTTCTGTGCCTCACTTCCATTAATGCCTACTTTTATATTTATTTGCTTTTTTCTGTTGTACCATATTGAGTGATCTCTCACTTCTATTTGGATATATTTTTCATCTATTTTTCCTTGTGGTTACCATGGGGTTAAAATTTAATGTTTTAAATGTATTACAGTTGTATTTGGTTTGATAGCAACTTAATTCCAATAGCCTACACATATAATTTTCCTATTCCCCTTGGTGCCTCCATCATTTTTTTGTATTTGTTACCAATGATATCTTTGTATGTTTTATGTCCAAAAATCCTAGATTTATCCATTACCTTTTATGCATTTGCATTTTAGCACCTGTAGGAAGTAAGAAGTAGAATTATGTACCAAACAAAAAAGAATAATAATAATGGCATATAAAATTACCCACATGGTTACCTTTACGTAGGTCTATATTTCTTTATGTTATTTTGAACCAAAATCTAGTTTTCTTTCCCATCAATTTGAAGGACTCCTTTTAGCATTGCTTGCAGGATAGGTCTAGTCTTGAACCCCCTCAGTTTTTGTTTATCTGAGAATATCTTAATCTCTCCCTCATTTTTGAATGAGAGTCTTACTGGATATAAGATTCTTGGCTGGAAGTTGTTTTCTTTCAGCACTTTAAGTATTTCAACCCTCTGCCTTCTTGCCTCCATGGTTTCTGATGAGAAATTGACACTCAATCTAAATGGGACTCCCTGTACATAACATGTTGATTTTCTCTTACAGCTTTTAGAGCTCTCTCCTTGTCCTTTTCACTTGGTAGTGTGTTCAGTATATGGCAGGATGTATTTTTCTTCAAGTTTATCCTGTTTGTGTTCACAGAGCTTCCTAGATGTGCATATTCATGTCTTTTGCTTGGTTTGGGAAGTTCTTTTTCATTATTTCTTAGAATATTTCTTCTGTCCCTTTCTATCTTTCTTCTCCTTCTGGGACTCCCATAATGTGGATATTGGTGTGCTTCATGGTGTCCCAGAGCTCTGTTAGGCTATTTTTCACTTTTAACATTTCTTTTTTCTCTCTGCTTCCCACCCTGACTCTTTTCAAGTGTCTTGTCTCCAAGTTCACTGATTCATTCTTCTACCAGCTCCAGTCTGCTCTTAAAACCCTCCTGGATATTTTTCACTTGGATTATTGTAGTCTGTAACTCAAATAGTTCTGTTTAGCTACTTTTTACAATTTCTATCTCTTTACTTTTGCTCTTCTATTGTTCATTCTTTGTTTTCCTGATATCCTTTAGTTCTTTTTCTGTCCTTTCTTTATCTCCTTGAGCATTTTTAAGATAATTTCTTTAAAGGCTTTGTTTGGTGTACCCACATTCTCTTCTTCTCTTTGGTGTTTTGTGTATTTTTATCCTCTTCTTTTGGATGGGCCATCATTTCCTGTTTCTTTGTTTCTCTTGCACTCTTGTTGCACACAGTACATTTTAATATTTTAGTATATTAACTCTGGTTTTTACTCCCTGGGGTGTCTCTTAGTTATGTAACCAACCGTTGATAAGAAAGAGATTTTCTTGAGCTTCAGCCCTCCTTTCCAGAAGGTCTACTCAAGGCCAATGTAGTGTTCAGTGTTTTCCCTGTCTTTCTGGGCCTCTATGTTGTCCTGGTCTTTTGCTTACTAATGCTTTTGTAATTCACCTGATTACAGGAATTTGGCAATCCCCTTTGTTTCCTAGGAGACTGACCTCCCTCTCCTGCATATTTGTTGCCAGCAGGGTTTTGTCCCAGACTGACTGCCTCTATAGCTTTTAGACCCTTTTCATTGTCTCAAGCTGCTTTTCCTTGAAGGGTAAATTCTAGGAGGAGTATCACCCCAAAGAGGACTTACCAAACCAAGTTTTTCCAGCCATGACAGAACCAGGGATCCCTGAAGGGGGCACAGACAGGCTCCAAAGTGCCTTGGGGAGGGTATCAGGAAGGGTGCCCAAAATTTCTTGTATGGATCCCTGAAACTGAGCTTTCCAGGCCTGCAACAAATTCAGGCCTTCAGCAACTGTGCCTGGCAGCCCTAAGGAAATGTTGCATCTTTAAATCTCCACTGTATCCAGCCCTGACCAGGGATGAGGGGTTGAAACAATGACTGTCACTGCCTTTGTCCAGGATGGTTTGAAACAGTAGCTGCCCTGAGAGTTGTGACCCAGCAATCCAAATTTGCTAATCAAAAGCTATGATCAGCTATCAGCCATAGCCATCCCTGTTGTTAGAGATGAGGAATTTTAGCATCCCTTTCTGTCACCCACAGCTAACCAGGTATGGAACCTGTGGCAGTCTGCTGCAAGACTGTATACTGGTAGCCACCAGGTGAAGAGAACAATTTGCCATAATTTATCACTCTTTTCCTCCTGCTCTTCCCTAGTTGATGTACAGTGTTCTTCTAGCCTCTAGAATTATGAAGTAGTTGTTTTAGACAGTTTCTGCCTGTTTAATAGTTGTTTAGGTGGAGGGATTGAGTCCTGGAGCTCCCTACTCCACCATCTTCTTTGGAAGTCCTCAGTGATCTCTTCTGGCAGTTCTTTTAGCCCCCAACACTTCTGAAAAACATTGATTACATGTATCCTTCCTTTTTGAAATACCTAGAATACTCTCCATTTTCATAAGTGGACATTGACTGATACAGTAATGGTACTAGAAGTTTATCCAGGAAATAAAAGTTCAAATATGTGAGTCTGGGATTGTTGTGGTTATATTCTTGGTCTTAAATGCAGTACAGAGCTCCTTGCTGATGAAAAATGTAAATGTAAAATACAGGATGTGTGAATCAGAATTGTCCACACATACAGTTGCTTAGGATGAATTGCCTATCTCCCTCCCCTGACACGTGTTGAAGGGGCACTTCCCAAAGCTGGGTTCATCACTTGGAATGGCCAATAGAAATCACACCAAACCAGGCTGAAGAGGAAAAGAGGGTTTATTTACACTGGCAGGATTACAGGGGGAAGATTTCCCAAATCAACCTCCTTGAAGTGTTTCTTCAATTGGTTTTTATGCCCATCAGAGACAAAGAGAGTTAATCATTTTAGTTAACATGTAACAGAGATCTGGAGAATTTCAGTAGTTTATCTTAGTTTATTTAGGATTTACATTCTATGACAGCTGGGAAATGTACCTCCCAGGTTAGGGAGATAGACAAAAGGCTTATTTATATCTGGGAGGTTTGGAGCAATCTCCCCAAAGTGATTCTTCAATTGGCTAAATCCATTAGAGACAAAAAGAGTTAATAATCTACTTAACATGTAACAGGAGAATTTTAGTAGTTTATCCTCCTTCTTTTAGGATTTACATTGGGAAAGGTGCAAACTTTACATTTACAAGTCCCTCCTTTGTGAGATCAAAAGTTTTCACCCCCTGCCTACTTCCCATTTTAAGTTTGCATTTAAAAGCTGCTTTAAGGTTGCATTTTAAGGTTGATTTACAATTTCCTGCTTGCCTGCAGTTTCAAGGTTATGTTAAAAAGGTTACTGTTATACATGTAACAAATATGTCTTGTGTAGTTGCTACTTCTTGGTCTATGGGCCCAATCAGCATGTCATCAATATAATGGACCAGTGTGAATTCTTGTGGAAGGGAAAGGGACCAAAGTCCCTTCAGACTTCATTACAACCTAGGGCTGGTGACTTGATAAAACCCTAAGGTAGGACAATAAGGGTACATTGCTGGTCTTGTCAGCTGAAATTAAATTATTTCTGGTGGTCTTTAATAACAGGTATGAAGGTAAAAGCATTTGCTAGATCAGTATCTGCATATCAGGTACCCGGGGGATATGTTGATGTATTTACTCAGTGATAGCACATCTGGAAGGGCAGTTGTAGTTGGTGTCACCACCTGGTTAAGTTTACAATAATCTACTCTCATCCTCCAAGAGCCATCTATTTAATGCAAGGGGCAAATAGGAGAGTTGAATGGAGATGTGGAAATCACCATCCCTGCTTCCTTCAAGTCTATGATGGTGTCACTTATCTCTGCAGCCCTCTAGGAATGCAGTGTTGTTTTTGGTTTACTATTTTGATAGGTAGAGGTAGTTCTAGTGGCTTCCACTTGGCCTTTTCTATCATGACGGACCTCATTTCACAGGTCAGGAATCCTATGTGTGGATTCTGCCAGTTGCTGAGTATGTCTATTCCAACTATGCATTCTGGATATGGGTCAATAACCACAGAATGAGTTTGGTGACCCACTGGACCTACCAAGAGATGGACCTGAGCTAAAACTCCATTGATAACCTGACCTCTATAAGTCCCTTCTTTATACCACTGATTACTTGACCTCTATATGTCCCTTCTCTCACCACAGTGATGCTTTGGGTCTTGTGGAATTAATGTCAGTTCAGAGCCAGGGTCCAATAATTCCTAAAATGTCAGATCATTTCCTTTTCCCTAATGAACAGTCACCCTGCCAAAGGCTGTAGGTCTCTTTGGGGAATGCTGGGATGAAGATTAACACTATGCATTTTTGAGTACAGCAGGTACTTTTAAATGGGGACTTGCCTTCTCCTTCATTCAAGGGGCTCTGAGTCTATAAACAGTCCTAAGTCTGGGAATTGATTAAGGGTCTGTGATTTCTGTTTTGGATTCAAGTTAGACTTTTTCCAAACTCCTCTGTTTATACAGATCAAGTCAGTATTTTGTAGACTGCCAATCTGTTTCATTTATAGGTGCTCTACGATCAACTAGCAGAGGCCATAAGTTGCTTCAAGTCAGAATATTCTGATTACTGCTTTGACTCTGCTGTTCATTATAGTAGCCATGCCCACCTTGTCTTTGGGAATTAAGTGCTGCACTTGGCTCCTGTCAACCCAGGATCTGATCATCCCCATTGTGTCTAAGGGTCCAGGTTCAGTGTTAGCAGTTCCCACAGAGCTTTTCAGGCATGATGGAGTTTGCTCTTGGATTTATTCCTCATATTTATGGTGAAAGGTATGTTTTCTGCACATACCTAGAGTGGATGAGCAGGTCTGACTTAACTTTCCAATCTCTCTAAGCCTTTGGAATCCATCATCTATACTATATCATGACAGTTCTGGCATTTTGACTTCAGTTAGTATAGGTCACTGTTGGTCTATGCTTCTGCCACAACAACCCAAACAGACCTTTTCTAACCCCTTGAGCTACAACACTGAATACAGAATATCTGCATAGGGCTCATATCAATAAATACAGCCTGATCCAAATTTATGTTCCTTCCATCATTATCCCACACTCTTATTATCAACTCCACACATATGCTCCTGATATCTGTTGGAAAAATCATGCTGTTCTTTTGGAATATAGCACAGCTCCTAGTGGGTCATATTTTATACATCACCTTTCATAGCATGTTAGTGCTTTAGTTTGGTTCTAGGTCTGGAAGAAAAGGGGCTGAGTGGTGGGTGGCTCATGAGAGCTATTAGCAGTATCTTGCAAGCCAGCTACCTCAGGGCATTCTATTAGAGTTTCATCTAGTGAAACAGGGTTTATCTCTTTATAGGTTGTATGAGGGCTGATTCCTCAGGGCAGATTGAAGGTTGGGTGGTTAATTTTTTAGGGCAGACAGATTGAGAATTTCAAGGATATCCATTATTGTTTCTCTTCAACATTGTATTACATATTCTAGTCAGTTAAGTAAGATTAAAATAAGTATAAAAGTGTATGGATGGGAAAGGATGAATAAACTATCTTTATTCATAAATAACAATTTTTAATATAGAAATTCCAAAGAATCTACAAAAAAGCTAACAGAATTAATAAAGGAATTTAGCAAGTTTGCAGGATTAAAAAAAAATCACTACTCCATAAATAAGCAAAGAACATTCTGATATTGAATTTAAAGAATAACATCATTTACCATATAATCATGAAACATGAAATGCTTAGGGACAAATCTAAATAGATATGCACAGGGTTCATATGCTGAAAACTGCAAAATATTCATGAAAGATATTAGATTAGACATAAATAGATTGAGAGCTATATTTTGCTCATGGATCTGAATACTCTATACTTTTAATATATTAATTATCCTCAAGTTGATCTATACTACCCAATAATCTTATTCAAAATCTCAGCAGGCATTTTGAGCCATTGATAAGCTAATCTTAAAATTTCTATGGAAAAGTAAAGTCTTAAAAAGCCAAAATAGTCTGATTTTATGATGCAACATAACACTACAGTAATCAGTATAGTGTAGTATTGGTGTTGGGACAGGCATTTAAATGGAACAGAATAGAATATACAGATACATAGCCAGACACTAGTTCAATTTGATTTTTGTCAAAATTGTCAAGGAAATTCCATAGAGAAAGGTTAGTCTTTGCAATAAATGGTACTGGTGCTGCTACAAATGGATATCCAAGTACAAATAAACAAAACAAAGCAAAACAAAATGCTCTGCTCTTACCTCATTCCCTATACAAAATTAACTTAAACACAGTCATAGCATGGTATATGAAAACCTGAAACTCTGAAAGTTCCATAAGAAAACATAAATTTTCTTTGTAAAGTTGGGTTAGGCAAAGACTTCTTAGAACACAAAAAGCCCAAATTAGAAAACAAAAGAATATAGAAATCATGCTTTATCAAAATTACAAATTTCTGCCCTATGAAATACACTGTTAAGGAACTAAAATGAGAAGCCTGACTGCGGGAATCCCAGGCCGAGGGCATTCCCCAAGGGCCTTGAAGACTGCACACAACAGCTTGCATGACCTAGGTCAGTTATGGTTTGTCCTATTCCCCTTGTAAAATCAGGTGCTAAGTGTAATCTATACCTGAAACTACCCCCTCCCTGGAACTCCCTGAGACACTGTTATGTACAAGATAATCGATAATCCTCCCCTCCTCCCTGATGATTACAATCAATCCCTGCCTACATTGCAAGACCCCTGCTCTCACCTTATGCATGGAATGTTGAGCCCTTATAACCAGCTTATTCAGTGCCCCCCAAGTTGAACTCTGAACCCATCGCCATTCAGAGCAGCTCCTGAATCCAGGCAATGTGACTTGACTTCCCACCCTGTAGGTAAGCCCCATAATAAAAAGTTCATGCCTCAGAACATGCCCAGCAACTTCTTTGGCCTCTTGGCAGCAAAGGCCCACTTGGGCAGTGACACTGACTCAGAGAAAATATTTTTAAAATGTATACTTGAGAAAGCATTTTATCCAACACTACTACTTCAATAACGAGAAGGCAGAAAGTCCAGTTACAAGACAAAAACTTTAAATAGACACATAGCCAAAGAATACATACAGATGCAGAAAAGTGCATGAAAAGATTCTCAATATCCTTAGATATTAGGCAATTCAATTTAAATCCATGATAAGCTACCATGCCACAGCTACTAGAAGAACAAAGAAAGAAACTAAACAAAACAATAAATTAATAATATTCAATGCTAGAGAGGATGTGGAAGGGGCAAAACTATAGGCACAGTATTCAGATCAGTTGTTGCCAGGTCCTGGGCTCCAGGGAGGAGACGAACTGCCAAGGGAATGAAAGAACATTTTGGAGCCTTGTAAATGTTCTATATCTTGAAAAGGTGGTGATTATGCAGCTGTAAACATTTAGCAAACCTCTATTAAGTGCACACCTAAAAAATGTATGTAAATATACCTCAAAGGACATGATTAAAAAAGAAAAGTAAAAAGAAAATTAAATATTTCACCTAGAGCAAAAGTATATGTGATATAATTATATAGAAGGTCATGTTATTATTTTTATTAACCACTGATGAAAATTATTGGTAGTTTTTTGAGGCACATTAATGATATGAAAATAGCCACAGGTTTAAAACAGTGGCTAACAGTCTTATTTTGATATTTAAAGTCCTAATTAACAGATTGAAATAAATTTTCTACCTTTCTGCCTACCAGAATTCTCACCTTCAGTTAAGTGGTGTGCTCATTATGTACTGAAAAATGGTTTTATATCCACACTCCTATCGATCTACAATCTTGGACTTCATTCATTGGAAATAAAAATAAAAACACAAAATATTTAAAATACACCTACTTTTTGCCTATGTAGGCTTCTATGTATGAGAAGGAGAAATATCAAGAGAAAGATAACTTAAACAAATAATCCTCATGAAATTTAAAATCTAATGTTAGATTTAGAACCCAAGGTACAATTAATTATTTCCAAAGAGAGATGAGCATAGTGTTATGCAACTGGGAAAGTGCGGGACACTGATTACGTGCTTCAACTTGGCGGGCCTGGGCTGGGGGACCTGATCAGCCCCTGGGGAGGGTGGTGGGCACGGGCGACAGCGCCCTCCACAGCCCCCCGGGCCTGGGAAAGTGAGGCCGGAGGCAGGCCCCATTTCCTCACCCAAAATAACACTGTTAGGGGAGGCTTGCCGGAGGGAACCGCCTTTTCCCCACCCCCTTATCTTGCCCGGACACTCCCCGTTGCCAGTGCAACTCCCATCACCACCAGTGCGCATACATTGTTGCCAGACACCGTTACCGGAGCAACTCTCGCCCCTTTTCAATCAACCTCCGCGCCCTCTCAGAACCAATCCAAGCCTTTAACCTCTACAGCTACCCCGCCCTCTAAACGCCCAATATAAGCTTGTACTCTCCCCTAATAAACTCTCTTGGCTTCTTCACCCTAAAAGAACTGTGTCCCACTTGTTCCTTTCTCGCCGCCCTCCATACTTTGCACGCCTACGCCGGGGACCGGGCCCAGTCCCCCGCCTCGCCCTCGCCTCCGGGAAAGAGCCCCCGCCGCCGGTACCCTCCAAGCAATCCTGAGAGCCTAGGATTTGGTAACCGGCCGCCACCTCCCCCCCCCAGACGAGTCAACTGCGACCGCAACTGGCGCCCAACGTGGGGCCCCTGGAATTAAAGGTCCTCTCCACGCAGCGGTCCAGTAAACCACCCGCTCGCCCGGACGCCTCTCCAGCTCCCCTTCTCCTCGCCTGCAAAGTAAGGGCCGCCTCTCCCTCGCCGCCCCGCGGAGCCGCCTCTCCCTCGCCGCTCCACGTCCGGAGCCGCCTCTCCCACGCTGCTCCGCGCCCGGGCCGCTCTTCCTTTCCCATGTTAACCTAACTCTTACCCCCGACTACCTTTCGTCTTCTCTTCCTATGTCCCCCCATTCCTCCTAACACTCTTCCTCCAGTAGCTTTCCCTCTTCCCCTCCATTACTTTGCTGTGGTCCTTTGTGTCTTTGTTTCTTTGTTTCGCGCGGTGTGCCTCTTTGCAACCGCCCCCCCCCAAACTGCTCTCGCTACTAGAGGCTCCTGCCTTCTATTCTCGCCGTCTCCTTCGGCCTCGCGACCACGGTTTACCTCATTTTCTTTACTCAATAATCAACCCCCCTTTTTCTTTTCTCACTCCGCTATGGGTAATCGTCTATCTGCATGCCAAGCACCCCAAGTTCGTGCTCTGGCTGGTCTCCTAGACACACATCGCTGTAAGGTGTCTGTCCGGCAGCTGCAAGTATACTGGGACCTCCTGCTGCCCTTTAACCCATGGCTCACCACTTGCCATCTTTGGGACCCTGTTACTTATGATCGCCTTATTGATCGGGTCACCAACGCCATGGAACATGAGAGCAAGCGCTTCCCTCCCGGCTTGCTCCCCACCTTAATAACCGTCCGCTCCTGCCTTCAAGGCTCCCTCCCCCCTGATCGAGGCCCCATTAAATCCAAGGAGGCCCTATCAACCCAGTCAACAGATTCAGACAGCGATACTAATGTAGACCACGATTCAGACACAGAGTCCTTAGTCGAGCAGATTAACAACGCGCTCGAAGTGACTCCCAAAAAACAAAATAACACTGAGCCTCGCCAAGATGGCGAACTTCCTCCTCCTCCTTCTTCTTCCATCGAGGGGAGGAAGTGCTCCGGCGATGACGTCAGCCGTAAGCTGGGCCGGAAACCGCAAGCGCTTTACCCCGCCCTTTCACAGGGCGGAGCTAGTCCACCATCTTATGCCTTAGCCACTCCCACCGCGCCGCCGTCTTGCGACACTTGGGGCCTCCCACTTCCGCCTCCCCCTCCGGCGAGCTCCCCCTCGGAGCCGCTACCGGCAGCTGCCGCCGCCCCTCCCACCCTGCCGACTAACAACCCCTGGCTGCCTTCTACACCTCAAGGCAACCCTTGGGGCAACGCTCCCCCTACCCCCACTCCCGCGCCAAGCCCTCTGCAAGCGCGTCCTCCTTTCTCTCGTGCTTTTCGCTACTTTCCTCTTAACCTTACCCCCACACCACAGAAACCGTATAACTGGTATCCCATTGACTCTAATACTATTAAGCAGCTTCGCAAGGCCATCAAGGAGGACGGGTTAGGTAGCCCATACGCTTCCCAAATACTGCAGGATCTCGCCATGGACTTTTGCCTCCCCCAAGACTAGGCCTCGCTTGCCCGTTCCATTCTTAACCCCGGCCAGTTCGTTAATTGGCGTGCCCACTTCCAGGCAAAAGCAGCTAGACAAAGCGAGCAAGACACAGCCACTGGAGTCTATCATCACCCCAAAGCTTACTTGGGCACGGGAGCGTTTATAAATGCATCTGCCTATATTAATGCACCTGTCACCTTTTGGCCTATCCTTTGGAAAATCGCCTTACGAGCGTTTGCCAACTGCTCTGCCTGTCGGCCTAATAAATTCACCAAGCTCTTCCAGGAGCCGAGTAAGCCTTTCGCCACCTTTGTCTCCAGAGTCGAAGAAACATGCGCTCGAAAGGTAAGTGATCCCAGGCCCAATATTACATGTGCCCATCCTCAAATCCTAGAAAATCGTACTGCAATTCCCCCAACGAGTACTACTGTGCATACTGGGGGTGTAAAACATTAGCCACTAATTGGAAGCCTCCTGTTCCTAATCAATACCTTACCTTAAGGTGGGCCCTTCCAGGGTGCAAACTCCCTACTGTTAACTGGCTCGGCCAAGAAAGTGAGGGATCCTGCACACATCTTAATCTTACAGTGCAGCTCCCCACTAATCCCTCCTGGTTACTCGGTCAAACTTGGGGCTTCAGAATCTATGAAAAAGAAGCCGACCGAAGATCACTTATTCTCATAAAAAAAGAGGCTGCAAACCAACCAGGCCAAAATACTGCATTAAAAACACCCTCTGGCATAGGTCCCAACCAAGTCATTAACCCCCTTTTTCCACAGCCCCCCAGCCGCACCTCGAGTACAAGCAGCACACCCGGAAACCGCACCTCAGCTGCAAACGGCGCGTTGCCAACACCACCACCCCAACCTCGTCCGCCCCCCGCCCGTTACTCCTCTCCCCTCCTCAGCCTTACCCAAGCGGCCTTCACCTCAGTGAATTCCTCCAACCCCAATCTTACCTCCTCTTGTTGGCTTTGCCTCTCCACTTCCTCCCCCCTGTATGAGCCAGTTGCCTCCAACCTCTCCTTTTCAGAAAACACAGAGGACAGCCCCTCGGAATGCAATTGGAATACCTCTGCCGTCCCCCTAACCTTTCATTCAGTCTCCTTTACAGGAAAGTGCATCCGCCCTCGCTCAAGTAACTCTCCCAACCTCACAGCTTGTGCCGACTACTCATCTCCCAGCAGCTCTGCAAAATTTCTCATCCCTCATAACTCCTCCCAATGGCTCTGCTCCTCTACAGGGCTTACCCCCTGCCTTAACGTGCAAACCCTCAATACAACTAATGAAACTTGCCTCCTAATTGTCCTCATCCCTAGGGTCCTATACCATAGCGAGGAAGACTTCTTCCTCCGCCTGGAAACAACTGCAGCTTCTGCCCCACTGCAAAAGCGAGAGCCCATCACCGTCCTCACGATTGCCTCCCTCCTAGGTCTTGCAGGCGCTGGCACCGGAATCGCTGCATTAGCCAGTCAAGGCTCCGCCCTAACTCACCTCCGGGCGGCTGTTGACGAGGACATTCGTCACCTACAAGACGCTATTTCCCATCTTAAAAATTCTATCAATTCCCTCTCTGAGGTAGTGCTCCAAAACCGCCGAGGTCTCGACCTTCTCCTCCTCAAAGAAGGAGGCCTTTGCGCCGCCCTAGGAGAAGAGTGCTGTGTATATGCCAATTCCACGGGTCTCGCCGAGGACAGCCTAAAGAAGGTCCGAGAGGGACTGGAACAACGCAAAAGAGACCGTGAAGCCACCAGCTATTGGTCCCACATCTTTACCCCCCTCCTCCCTTACCTCCTCCCTCTCCTCGGCCCCCTACTAATGATTATTCTAGCTCTCACCTTAGGACCCTGCATTATCCGCAGAATTGTCCAGCTTGTAAGGAAACAAACGGATGCTATTTTCTCCTCATTCGTGCAAGTCCAGTACCAGCGACTCGCCACCTCTGACGCTCCCTACTCCGAGATGACAACCAACCCTCCGCGACCTCACCGCCACCGGTCAACCCGCCGACCGCGAGGCCATTCTCGATCGCCTGAACATCGCACCAACCTCGAGCTCCAGCTTCTCTGAACCTCCAACTTTAAACCCCCCACCCTCGTCCATCCCGCAAGCAGCAAGGCCCCTGTCGAGCGCCCGGGCGCCACACCAACGCCAAGCTCCAGCCTCGCTGAGCCACCGTCAACCCCTTTTTCCCCTCCCCGGCCTCCCCCTTCCCTCATCCCTTAGCGGGCCTCTCCAGTAAGCTTCTTCCTTTAATTAGAAAAGAAGGGGGAAATGCGGGACACTGATTACGTGCTTCAACTTGGCGGGCCTGGGCTGGGGGACCTGATCAGCCCCTGGGGAGGGTGGTGGGCACGGGCGACAGCGCCCTCCACAGCCCCCCGGGCCTGGGAAAGTGAGGCCGGAGGCAGGCCCCATTTCCTCACCCAAAATAACACTGTTAGGGGAGGCTTGCCGGAGGGAACCGCCTTTTCCCCACCCCCTTATCTTGCCCGGACACTCCCCGTTGCCAGTGCAACTCCCATTACCACCAGTGCGCATACATTGTTGCCAGACACCGTTACCAGAGCAACTCTCGCCCCTTTTCAATCAACCTCCGCACCCTCTCAGAACCAATCCAAGCCTTTAACCTCTACAGCTACCCCACCCTCTAAACGCCCGATATAAGCTTGTACTCTCCCCTAATAAACTCTCTTGGCTTCTTCACCCTAAAAGAACCGTGTCCCGCTTGTTCCTTTCTCGCCGCCCTCCATACTTTGCACGCCTACGCCGGGGACCGGGCCCAGTCCCCCGCCTCTCCCTCGCCTCCGGTAAAGAGCCCCCGCCGCCGGTACCCTCCAAGCAATCCTGAGAGCCTAGGATTTGGTAACCAGCCGCCACCTCCCCCCCCCAGACGAGTCAACTGCGACCACAGGAAAGAAAGAATAATTTTTGCCAAACCTGGTTGGCCAAAGGTCAAGATATTGTAATATAAAAGCAGCATGTTAAATTGATGGGGAGAGTGAGGGCAAAGGCTAAATTAGCTAGTTCATATTAAAGAGGAAATTTGATCACTGATACCGATGAAAATGCCAGAATGGAAATGACATTTTATTTTCTTTCTATTTTTATTTCCTGTGCTGATTGGAGGAAAGAAAGATGGAAAAATACAAATCAGGATGAAGTGTTGTAAAGTAAGTATTTTCCCTGGGCCTTCCTGGGAGCACTAGAAGGCAGTCACAGATAAAGCTATTAGCTACATTGTACATTAAACTTCTAATTAAGGTCTTGATACCCAGAAGGAAGAGACAGAAATGTGGAGTTTTCCAGCAGAGAAGCAGCAACCCCAGGTATAGAGGTATATTAAGCCTTTAAAGCCTCTCAGAGTCAAAACAGCTTGAGACTGTGTATTTCCAGAGCTTCCCTCCTAGTTGCAGTATAAGCTGTTGGAATCAAGGAGCTCAGTATTTCCCAGAGGTTTCTGACATTGTAGAAAGAAGGACCTGATGATATTGCTAAAAGTCTTAGAATGTATCATAGAGTTTTGGGGGAAAATAATGATAGTCATTATGGACAATGAATTATGTATTTAAATTTTGTATTTTTGTATTTAGCAAAAGTGAGATGCCATTTTCTCTTTGCATTGGATGTTAGAAGTCAGTTTTTCCAAACCTCTTATTTTGCAAGTGAGAATACTGTTCTTCATTGTTTTGCTTCAAGTCATGAAAGTTTAATGGTAGAATTGGGGAGTTTCCCTAGTTCCCCCTCCCCTGAAAAAAAAAAATCTTTCCTGCATACAGTAGCTTAAAAACTTATCATTATACTTGGCAGTAAAAAGCAAAGAGTGCTTGAGTAATCAACATCTCTCTCGGCCCTAAATTCTCCCAACTCGGTGAACAGAAGTGGGCTGCTGCACTAGGGGATTCAATGTTGCCCCCTAATGGAAATTTAAGCAAAGAGCAGCCACTCAACAAGTTAAGAAGGAAATAAAGGATTTTAGGGGAAACAGCGAAATATGGTGACAGAGTACAGTGTAGAAAAAGTACCATGCATCATCCTGTGGAGTTGTTGCATTTTTCTTTTGAGAGTTTACCATATCAGAAAGGAAAATATCCTCTGGATGTTGTATCAGGATTATGTGATATCCTTGAACTTGCTCTGCAGCATTTTTTTCCTGCTTGGATTAAAAATATTTTTTTCTGAGTTTTGGATATCAATTACATGAGCCTCCAGATGCAGTTTCTACCCTCCCTCACCCTGCTGTGAATCCTGGGAAAGCAGTCCATGTGTGTTAACATCCTGCCTAACCTCTGACTTTTGATGGGTTCTGTGGAGCACCTACAAATGGTCAGAGAGAGAGATAGGAAAACGAAGTTGGTGTATTTATTCCCTTGACTCCCTGCCAAATTCCAAAGATTTTGATAACTGAGCTTTATAGTAAAAAAATAATGGAAATGTATATGTAAGTAATTGACCCACAAACAAGAGTTGGAAAAATATTTCTCAAGTGCGTTGGTAGGCTGCCAGTTTTCATGAAATGGAGATTTTTTAAATGGCACCTGAAAGAAGCGTTTTCGATACCTAGAATGGCATCAGCTCTGCCATTTAAGTTCCTCTCGTGTTCCATTGCACACATAAACTGAAAGACTGCAAATACAAGTGTGATGCAACCTGGATGTGCTGGTTTGAATGTATTATGTCCCCCAGAAAAAGCCATATTCTTTGATGCAATCTTGTGGGGCAGACATATTAGTGGGGATTAATTTGGAACATTTGGATTAGGTTCTTTGCATGGAAATGCGCCCCACCCAACTGTGGGTGATAACTCTGAGGAGATATTTCCATGGAGGCATGGCCCCACCCATTCAGGGTGGGCCTTGATCAGTGGAGCCATATAAATGAGCTGACAAGCAGAAGGAACTCAGTGCAGCTGAGAGTGACATTTTGAAGAGGAGCTACAGCCAAGAGGGACACTTTGAAGAATGCACAGAAGCTACAGATGAGAGACAGTTTGAAGACGGCTGTTGAAAGCAGACTCTTGCTCTGGAGAAGCTAAGAGAGGACAAATGCCCTAAGAGCAACCGTGAGTGACCTTTTGAAGAGAAGCTGCAGCCTAGAGAGGAACGGCCTGGGAGAAATCTATTTTGAAACCAGAACTTGGAGCAGACGCCAGCCACATGCCTTCCCAGCTAACAGAGGTTTTCCAGATGCCATTGGCCATCCTCCAGTGAAGGTACCCGATTGCTGCTGTGTTACCTTGGATACTTTATGGCCTTAATACTAACTGTGTAACCAAATAAACCCCCTTTATAAAAGCCAATCCATTTCTGGTGTTTTGCATTCCAGCAGCATTAGCAAACTAGAACACTGGGTGAATTTACACCAGAAAGTAGAGTAGTTATAGTGTTGAAAATTAGAGAACTGTGCACACATTAGCCTCTTTGAGAAAGTAAGTTAGTCAAAGATAGCCTGAAACTCAGCTTTGACCAAACCTGAAAAAAAAAAAAAAAAAAAAAAAAAAACCACAATAAAAAGGTGCCCTCATTTTTTTATCCCTCCAGACATATAGTTACTCATATGTGCCTTTCTCAAATTACAGCTTGCAAAAGAACTGGCTGAGCAGACCCAGAGGAAAATTGCAGTAAAATAGCAAATTGGGCAGGTAAATTCATTTCTTCTGCCATCTGGTGGCATTTACAAGAAAAGAGAGGCAGCAGGCCAGGTTTTTTTGTTGTTTTATTTTCTTCCCCAGCCTCAAGCCAGAAGGCTAGTCAAAGCACTGGGTACATTTAAGCATCGGTCAGGAGACTGCCTGGCAGGCTGTGTGTAATTAGTCACAGTCATTTAAGAACAGAGCTATTACAGTTCTACCCTACTTTGGAACTCTCTGAAGAACATTTTGCCTTTTCTTTCCAAATTCAGGTTAGACTTTGTGCCAGAGATGAAAGAAAAGTACTCAATAACAAGTCTGCCAATTGAAGTAGGGAAAAGAGTGCATGGTCAGCAAATGAATTTCCTAATTCTTAAAAGGACTGTCAGCAACTACCAGGCTCCAAAACCAGAATGTTATATGCACCTGAACTGGTTTGAAGCTGTTTGGTGCCCAAGAAAAGGCCATGTTCTTTTAATCCATTCCTGTGGGTGAGATTAGGTTGTTTCAACTGAGATGTGACCCACCCAATTCAAGGTAGGTCTTAATCCTTTACTAGAGTTCTTTATGAGGATAAAAAAGAAAAAAAGCTAAGAGAGCCCAGAGAGAAACACTCAGAGAGGTCAGAGAAAAATACCCAGAGATTAGAGAGGAAAGCCCTGGAGAAACAAGCAAGGGCCCACAGAAACTGAAAGAGCCACTGAAACCAGAACCTGAAAGCAATGAAACCTGGGTGTAAAGGATGAGCAGATGCCAGCCATGTACCTTGCTATCTGACAGAGGAACCCTGGATGCCAGCAGCCTTTCTTTAGAAAAGGTATAGTCATGTTAATGGCTTAATTGGGATATTTTCATGGCCTTAGAACTGTAAATTTGTAAACTAATAAATCCCCATTATTAAAAGCCATTCCATTTCTGGTATATTGCATTTTGGCAGCTTCAGCAAACTGAAACAGCACCTTACAGGCATCTAGTTTTTGTTTTGTTTTGGTTGTTTTAAGAAATCTAGGACAAGCATTGAGCCCTTCTACCTAATTTTATCTGTTCTGCCTCATCATTTTCTGACCTAAATTTTCTTTTTCTACATCCTGACTTACTGAATTTACTGTTTTGATCTTTGTTATTAATTACTCAAAACTTCAGTTTTTAAGCAGATTTACATTTTGTAAATAGGAAAATAGGAGAAGTGATTACACATTAGTCAATTTGATGAAGATTCTACTAAAAAAAAAGATGTGCATGTTAACTAAAAATATGTCCCCTTATAAATGAGGTACCCTCATTATTATTACATTATAGAACTAAGTATGGGTTGCTCTTCTACCAGCAGGCCTAAGTACTCTGGCCTTGGGTATTACACCCTTCCCTATCTACTCAACCAACTGATGTTCAGGTAGAAGTAGTGTTATTCTTTGAAAGTTAAGGACATTAAGTAAATATAAGAGAGAATCACCTCTGAAGAGGAAACAGTAACAATTATATTACAGTTGATAGGATGTATTCTTTGAAGGCTGTCAGTCATTTTGCCATTAATGTCAGAGATGGTATAATTAATAAATTGCATATCTAGGGAACAGCCAGTAGCTTAGAGAACTGAGTATATGACAATCCTAATATATCACCAATCTCTTTGGTAAATTTTCCCCGATTCTAGAAAATATGGATAAAATTGTCTCAATACAGAGCATTTTGAGGGTGGAAAATTTAAATAGATGAAATGAAATGATCTTGTTGATATATCAGGGACAAATTGAATTGTGTTCATATTCAATGCAGCATTTCATATGATCTCATTTTAGCAAATGAGGTCAATTCATTTCTGTTTTCTTCTGCGTGATGATTGATCACATGATCTATTTTCTACTTGATGTCAGGATATCAAGGTGGAAGCTGAGCCAGCTTGGAATTTGACAGCCTGGATTTGAATCCTACATCTGCTGTTTGGCTGTGTATATATAATTTCTAACATCTATGATTTTCAGTTAAATAGAGATAATACTCCTTGGTATCATTGTGAAAAATAAATGAGATATCCTAGGAAAAAGAAAACAAACCTAGGTTTGCAAGTTTTTGCATCAACAAATTTTTGAAGTGCCGTGTGCTTAGGATGTGAGCTATACATATTTTAAGGTTTGGGGAGTGATTTATCATTCAACTAAAATTAGAAGTTGTTCATAAAATATAGGAAAAACATACTTCTTTCATTGAAATAAATTAAGGAAACCATGCAGAAATGGAATGACTTAACATTTCTTCTTCAAGTGGAAAATAAGTGGGCTATAAATCTTCAAGAAATTAAGGAGGAACCAGACTAATTAGTGTAACTAATGAAAGCACACATAGGTCATTACAAGCATTATTATTAAGAAATCTTAATAATAAATCTTCATGAACTCTTATAAATCACTTAAAGTTCTCCTCAATATTCATGGCTTAAAAATAAGTAAATGACTTTAAATAAGATTACCAAGAAGACAAGCAATTTAAAATGCCTTTTTAAAAACTGCAAAAATGAAAACATATTGTATAATTATTGCAGGAAGAAAAGGAAAGACCTCAATATGCTTTGCTTTAGAAAGATTAATGACAATGATACATAAAACACAAACAACTGTGTCTGCAATTCAGCTGCAAGTTAGTGTCTTCCTTGAACTGTGCTACTTCATGGATTCAGGTGTATATCTGTGGGAAAATGCTGAGACAATGCAGGTGTGCATTACAGTTTAAAATGTGGGTAGCCTAAAGGGGGATGTTCCAATTTGCTAATGCTGCAGTTATGCAAAATACCAGAAACAGATTGGCTTTTATAAAAGGGGACCCCAAAATGACATGATCTTTCCATATACAAAATACATTCATCCCATCACAATATCACAAAAACTTAACTCATTTCACTGACAATAGTTAAATACAAGATCCCATCAAAATCAGTTACAGGTGTGGTCTGTCCTAAGGCATAATTCTTCTAGCTATGGACCTCTGAAAGTTAGAACAAGTTATCTGCTTCCCATATACAAAGGAGGGACAGTCCTGGGATAAATATTCCCATTTGCCATAAGAAGAAGCAATAAGGAAAACAGGGCTTAGGGGACCAAAACAATTCCTAAAACCCACAGGGCAAACTCCATTAGATTTCAAAGTCTGAGAGTCATTTATCAAATGATGTTTTATCCTTGGGGCTTAAGAGAGGTGCAGTCCCACACTTTCCAAAGACTTACACAGTGGCCCTTTTCTCTCCAAATGCTGGGGTGAGTACTCCAACATATCCACACATTGGGGAGACCACCTTCTTCTTGACCCCACCCTCCTCAAACATCAGGGTGCCTCCTGGACTCTGCCTCTCCAGGGCAAAGGCTCTTCCCTCTCCAAACAGTGGGTTGGTGGCCAGGCTCTCCCCAATACCCTGGGAATGTGCTCCACCCTCTCTGGGGCCTGGGGTGGCAGCACTCTTCCTGAGCCTGGAGACAGAAGGCCTGCCCTCTGCCTCTGGGGCAAACTCACCCTTTCCACATGCATGGGCTTCTCCACTCTCCCAGCCAAAGACATATTCACTCCAGATCTCAATCTCCATGGCTCTGTCTTTAAGAAATTTTTTCTTCAGTTTTATCCTCTGTTCCCTCCATTACAGACCAGCCATGGCTCTGGCTAGAGAGTTCCCTCAAAAATCTCATTGGCTTGGGATGAAGCACAGAGGGATCAAAACCATCAGGCAATAGGAATTTCCACAAATCCTTTCTGGATAACTCCATCTCCAATCCTGGCTTGTACTGAAATGGTGGTCAGTTTCCATGTTTGGTTAAATCCTCACATGGGGCCTCTGAGGTTTCACTTTCTGGAAGCCCAGAATCTTCCAAACCATCAATTTTTGGTTTCTTTGTACCCAAGAGTTCATTTCTCAGTTTATCTCTGCCTGGTCGCATTTTACTATAAGCTGCAAGCAGAAGTCAGGCTACATCCTCCACAGGTAATCTGGAGATCTCCTCAACTAAGTATCCCAGCTTGCTGCCTTCAAATTCTGCCTTCCATCAAAAGCAGGACACAATTTTGCCAAATTCTCTGCCCCACTTTAAAACAAGGATTGCCTTCCTTCCAGTTGGCAATGACGAATTCATCATTTCTGCTGAAGGCCTCAACAGAAGACTCTTTAGAGTCCATATTCCCACAAACAATCTCTTCAAAGCAATCTAGGTCTTTTTTTCTCAAGCTCCTCACAATTCTTCCAGAATATTTCCCTTAACCATTTAAAAAGCCATTCCAACATGTTTGGTATTTGCAAACTCAGCAGCACCCCACTTTGGTACCAAAATCTGTTCTGGTTTGCTAATGCTGCCACTATGCAAAATAGCAGAAATGGATTGGCTTTTATAAAGGGGATTTATTCAGTTACAAAGTTACAGTATAAAGGCCATAGAAGTGTCCAAGCTAAGGCATCAACAATAGGGTACCTTCACTGAAGGATGGCCAATGGCATCCAGAAAAACTCTGCTAGCTCTGAAGGCACGTGGCTGACATCTGCTTGCTCCCAGGTTGCATTTCAAAATGGCATTCTCCAATATGTCTGCATCACCTTTCAATGGCCATCTTCAAAATGTCTCTTTAGGCTGCAGCTCTTCCAAAATGTCAGTCTAAGTTGCTCTGAGATCCTTCTGTCTGTGAATTCCTTTATAGGACTCCAGTGATTCAATTAACACCCACCCTGCATGGGCAGGGTAACACCTCCATGGAAATTATCCAATCAAACATTTCACTGGCAGTTGTTTGAGTCACATCTCCATGGAAACATTCAATCAAAGGATTCCAATCTAATCAACACTAATACATCTGCCCCCACAAGATTGCATCAAAGATAATGGAGCTTTGGGGGACATAATACATCCAAACTGGCACAGGGGATAAGGAAGCAACCCAGAGGATATGGTATTCCTGAAAATATGCCACAGTTTAGGATTTACTTACTTATATATGGTAACCTCCATCAAGCTTGAAGAGATAATTGAGAGCTTCAAGGGTAGCAAGAAGCTTGTTATCCAGTGTCTCCACTGTGGAAGAGAAATCAGTCTAGATTCTTTCTGTGTAGATTTATTTAGGGTGTTGATAAGGAACCATGATATATTGAAAGAAGTCTGGATTGGAAGTCCCAAGGCCTGGGTTTGGGTCTCAGCTCTTCCAGTCTCCAAAAATTGCACTTAACTTCTCTTGGTTTGGGCTTCTTTGTATATACAATATGTTTATCTCTTAAGTTTCTTTTAGCTCTAAAATTCAATTCTCTGATTTTCTTTGTTTTTTTTTTTTTTTTACAGAAGCATACTTTACATATATAAAGTACATAAGTGCTCTAATATTAAGTCTACAATTCAACATTTTTGTTTTTATTTGTATATAATAACCACCATTTAAATGAAAATGTAAAACACTTTAAGAAGCTTTCTTCATGTCCCTGCCCAGCATTTTGACATCCCCATAAGATAACTATTATATAGATTTTTATTGCCATTGGTTGGTTTTGTTTGTTCTTGCAATCATATCAATGGAATACAACAAAATTATTTTATAATTTTATCTAACTTGTTAATAGAAATCATCACTTTGCAAAATGTGTGGTGTATATCAGGCTCATTACATATTAAATAAGTTATCAAGAACATTATTGAATGAATAACTTAGTTAAAATGTTGGATATTAAGAAAACTACTAATTGTGCTAATGTACATTTATGTTTTGGTGATTGTGAAAAAATGTGATACTGAGGTACTTTGATGTCCTTTAGTGTGGTAAAACTGAAGAAATTAACCCTTAGTGAATGTTTTGGGTCATAGAAATTAGCCATTTCACTTTTATAAATAGTTAAATGACACAATTATAGACTTAACATTTCAACTAAATATTTTTCATATATATTTTAATTCTAATCCCACATCATTCTTAAACCACACTATTTTCCATGTTTCCATGTTTAAAAAATCAGGCACTAAATATATACCTTATTTATCCTGAGCTGTGGGCCATTTACATACATTAAATGAACATTTGAAATAAGCAAGGGCACCTGGGGCACTTTCAAGTGATATTGCTCTGTTTAAGCCTACACACCACCACATCTTCTTAAATCCCCATATTTCCCTCAGCACAATGGCAGTTTCATCTTCTGTACATATTGTCTATATTGCACTTAAAGGGTATTAAGGTGCAGAACAATGAAAAGCTAGTGGGAATTGGCTGAGAATAATAAGGTAAGGTTTTTTCCAAATAAATGGGGACAACAATGTTTTGTCATCATAGTGTCACCACTTGAAAGTTAATCAAATGTCAAATATTCAAACGACTTTTTTGTTATCACTCTAGAGAATAAACACTGTATTTGACTGAAGATTCAAATTAAGGTATCAATGGTTGTTCACTTTTTCAGAATGTTTAGTACGAATGCATGTGTGCTTCCTTTATCCAGTGTACGGACAGATGAGTAGAAAAATGGGGACAAAAATTAAATGAAAAATAATGTAGGGTTAGGATGTTTTTGGTGTTCTTTTTTACTTTTATTTTAATTTTTATTTTAATTTTTTTGGAGTAATGAAAATGTTAAAAAACTGATTGTGGTGATGAATGCACAACTATATGATGGCATTTTGAACAACTGATTGAACACTGTGAATGATAGTATGTGAATATATCTCAATAAAACTGAATTTAAAAAAAGTGTGTTTGTGCATGTGTGTGTGTGTGTATAACCCTTAAGGATATTTAGTACCTCAGTAATATTTATGACATTAAATATAATACTTCAATCTGCCAGGGCCTTCTACAACTGTTCCATTCTATCATTTTTTGTTTTTCTTTTAATTTTGTTTTCCTTTGGTGTCCTGCACCTACTCCACGTGCAGGATACAGCTTGCTATTCTCACTTTTGTATATTTCATACAGATCATTCACTTCACTTTTAACCTAAGGGAGATGGCCCTGGCCCTGACCCTGGCCCTGGCTCTATGCTTGGGAAGACCCTGACTAAATCTTCCTTGTTTCTGGCATGTGGTGTGTGCCTGGCCAGAGTAGAGAACAGTAAGACTCACGATTAGAGGATCCTGGCAAGGCAAAGGAAGCCCTGTCCAGAATAGAAATAAGTTAACGATTCTTTTTTTTTTTTAAATTGAATTCAGTTTTATTGAAATATATTCACATACCATACAATCATCCGTGGTGTACAATCAGCTGTTCACAGTCCAATCATACAGTTATGCATTCATCACTACAACCTATTTCTGAACATTTCCTTACATCAGAAAGAATCAGAATAAGAATAAAAAATAAAAGTTAAAAAGAACACTCAAACCGTCCCCCATCCCACTCTATTTTTTATTTAGTTTTTGTCCCCATTTTTCTACTCATCCATCCATAAACTAGATAAAGGGAGTGTGACCCACAAGGTTTTCCACAATCTTGTGTGATCCACAATCACACTGTCACCCCTTGTAATCTACATTGTTATTCAATCATCTTCAGGAGTCCAGACCACTGGGTTGGAGTTTGATAGTTTCAGGTATTTACTTCTAGCTATTCCAATACATTAAAACCTAAGAGGTGTTATCTATATAGTGCATAAGAATGTCCACCAGAGTGACCTCTCGACTCCGTTTGAAATCTCTCAGCCACTGAAACTATTTCGTCTCATTTTGCATCCCCCTTTTGGTCAAGAAGATACTCTCAGTCCCACGATGCTGGGTCCAGATTCATCCCTGGGAGTCATATCCTGTGTTGCCAGGGAGATTTCCACCCCTGGGAGTCGGGTCCCATGTAGAGGGGAGGGCAGTGAGTTCACCTGCTGAGGTGGCTCAGTTAGAGAGAGAGAGAGGGTAACATCTGAGCAACAAAGAGGTACTCAAGGGGAGACTCTCAGGCTCAATTATATGCAAATTTAGTCTCTCCTTTGCAGTAATGAGCTTCATAAGGGCAAGTCCCATGATAGAGGACTCAGCACATCAAAATGCCAGTCTTAATGTTTGTGAGAACATCAATATCAGTCCAGGTGAGGAAGTCCAACTCTTCTGCCCTTTCCTCCAGCTCCTCAGTGGGGGGAGGGGGGGGGGGTTGTAAATATATTTTTTAAACAATTACTCTTTAGTCCAGCTCTCAAGTCAAAAGATTTGGTTTGTTTAAAGGCCATGTCCTTTTCATTCTACTAAACAAGCAAAGTTATTTGAATCACCTAAGCACACTTAAAGTAAGATCTGTTGATTTTAAAAAATGCCCTTTGTTAAAGTAATGTGAGAGATTAGCAAATTGGAGATATTTGCTAAGGTTTTTTTCATTCTCAATGAATGTTAAACATGAAATTGTGCAAGGAGAAAAAATTGACGTAAAAGTAAGAACAGCGATCTGGGAGCTATTAGGCAAGGAACCTAGGCTGAGCAGAGAGAAATCTTGATGGCCATGGGACTCATTGTCTTCTCCCTTGGAGAAGTGTAGAAAGAAAATGCCTCAGCAGGTCTGAGTTAGCTCAAGGGAAGAGCAGACTGATAGCTGCAGTTCAGCTCTGAAGGCTACTACTCCCTAGCAAGGCGTTTCCTTGGCCAAGCAGTCAATTTATTACATTGGACTAGATATTCCTGTAGGCCATCCCTGTACATGTAGAGCTTTTTAAGCAGTAGGGTTTGTCTTCTAGAATTTTTACTGTAGGGCACACAGATCAGCTCTATCTGGTCTAAGCACCCTCTCAATGAAATAAGTCAGCTACCAGGATTGTGTAGACACTATTATTTTTCTTTGCACACTTTTCCCCTTTAATAAACTCATTTTACCATGCCGGTATACAGTCTGTAAAAATATGCTTTGCTTGGCTTTGTCTATTCTGTCATACAGTTGTACAACAATTTACTTAAGCAACCGCCAATTGGTAAAATAGAAACCATCTATATCCACACATATTATTATCTAATTTAGCATGATTTGACCATTTAGCTGTCTTCATATCATAACTTCATTATTGCAGGAAGTTATCACCTAGTATTTTATAATAATAACTTCATTGTGTGTTTCAGAAACTTTCTGAATATCCATATAAAAGAATACTAGACTAATAATTTATAGTAGATAGCATCAAGAGTCCCCAAGTCTTGCTTCAGAACACTTCCCTTTAAACCCTCATTTGTGTGTTCAGCTGCCACACTGAGTCTGGAGGACGGTGGAGCCAGAGTATGGCCACAAGGCAAGTACTTACAAAGGGTGGGGTTGCCACTCCATCAGGCCCTGAGGATAAGGCATCATTTTGTGGATGACTATCAGAGCTTGAAATCTAATGAAGTAAGCCATGCAGGGTTTTGAACTGTTTGGGATCCATGACCCCTGTTTTCCTTCCAATTTCTCTCTATAGAAATGGGCACATTTATCCTATGACTGGACTGCCATTGTATATTGGAAGCAGATAACTTGTTCTAATTCACACGTCCACAGGCAGAGAGGAATTGTGCACCAGGACAGACTGTGCCAATAACTGATTTTAATGAGACTTTGTACTTAATGCTGTTACTGAAATGATTTAAGGTTTTAGGATATTGTGATTAATGAATGTATTTTGCATATGGAAAGAATATTTCTTTTGGAGATCCAGGGGGTGGAGTGTGATAGTTTGGAGGCTTTATGTACCCTGGAAAATTATATCTTTAAAGCTAATCCATTCCTGTGGGTGTGAACTTATTGTAGGTGGGACTTTTTCTTTTTAATTCAGTTTTATTGAAATATATTCACATAGCATACAATCATCCATAGTATACAATCAACTGTTCACAGTACCATCTTATAGTTGTGCATTCATCACCCCAATCTATTTTTGAACATTTTCCTTACACCAGAAAGAATCAGAATAAGAATAAAAAGTAAAAATTAAAAAAAGAACACCCAAATCACCCCCCCATCCCACCCTATTTTTTGTTTAGGTTTTGTCCCCATTTTTCTACTCATCCATCCATACACTGGATAAAGGGAGTACGATCCACAGGGTTTTCACAATCACACTGTCACCCCTTGTAAGCTACATTGTTATATAATCATCTTCAAGAGTCAAGGCTACTGGGTGGGAGTTTGGTAGTTTCAGGTATTTACTTCTAGCTATTTCAATATATTAAAACCTAAAAAGTGTTATCTATGTAGTGTGAAAGAATGTCCACCAGAGTGACCTTTTGACTCCATTTGGAATCTCTCAGCCACTGAAACTTTATTTCCTCTCATTTTGCATCCTCCTTTTGGTCAAGAAGATGTTCTCAATCCCATGATACCAGGTCCAGATTCATCCCCGGGAGTCATATCCTGCATTGCCAGGGAGATTTACACCCCTGAGAGTCAGGTCTGTAGGTGGGACTTTTCAGTTAGGTTACCCCAGTGAGAGTGTGGTCCAGGGTGGGTCTTAACTATCTTACTGGAGTCCTTTTACAATGGGATGAATATGGAGATAAAAACCCAGAAGCAGAGAGAAAGTCACAGACGCAAGAGGTTGAAGTAATGAAACCCAGAAGAGAAGGGAGAGAATGGAAGAGAATGCAGAGAACAGCAGACACTACAATGTGCCTTGCCATGTGACAGAGGGGTCCAAGATTGCTGGTAGCTGGTCTTCAGAGAGAAAACATTGCCTGATGATGCCTTGATTTGGACATTTTCATGGCCTCAGAACTGTAAGATTGTAAGTTAATAAACTCCCATTGTTAAAAGCTGACCCATTTCATGATATCTGCATTTCAGCAACCTAGCAGACTGAAACAGCACTAATTCAAAAGTGTTATAGTATAGTTGTTCTAGTTTGTTAATGCTGCTGGAATGCAAAACACCAGAAATGGGCTGGCTTTTATTAAAAGGGGTTTATTTGGTTACACAGTTACAGTCTTAAGGCCATAAAGTGTCTGAGGTAACGCATCAACAATTGGGTACCTTCACTGGAGGATGGCCAAAGGTGTCCGGAAAACCTTTGTTAGCTGGGAAGGCACATGGCTGGCATCTGCTCCAAAGTTCTAGTTTCAAAATGGCTTTCTCCCAGGATGTTCCTCTCTAGGCTGCAGTTCCTCAAAAATGTCACTGCTAGTTGCTCTTGGGTTGTTTGCCCTCTCTTAGCTTCTCAGGAGCAAGAGTCTGCTTTCAACTGCTGTCTTCAAACTGTCTCTCATCTGCAGCTCCTGTGCTTTCTTCAAGTGTCCCTCTTGGCTGTAGCTCCTCTTCAAAAGGTCACTCTCAGCTGCACTGAGTTCCTTCTGTTTGTCAGCTCATTTATATGGCTCCACTGATCAAGGCCCACCCTGAATGGGTGGGGCCACACCTCCATGGAAATATCTCATCAGTTATCACCTATAGTTGGATGGGGCACATTTCCATGCAAACAACCTAATCCAAACGTTCCAACTTAATCCCCACTAATACGTCTGCCCCACAAGATTGCATCAAAGAATATGGCTTTTGCTGGGGGACAAAATACATTCAAACCAGCACAATAGTGCTTGCCAAATCCTAATGGAACACCTACATTGAAATTGCTGCCTTAAATTAGACTTCAAAACCCTCATAAATATCATGCCTTTGCTTTGCCGTTTCCAATATTTTAAGACTCTGTCAAGGTAGTGATCTTCCTTAAGATAGTAAGAAACTCAACTTGGCTTGTCAGCATTCTACATTTGGTGGTATTTTAAGGGATGAGCCTTCAAATTTGCATATTTCAGATACTTATTATTTACTAAAACTATACATGATACTGTGATGCACATCTTTATATATTCTTGTCTCTCTCCCTCTATATATAGTTTTTCTCTGTAATAAAATCTTAGAAGTAGATTTTTTAAGTCAAAGGACATGTACCCCTTTATAATTTTTTGAGATATAGCGAATTTGTCCTCCAGAAAGATTGCAACTATTTATACTCCCAAGACCAAGACCATGAATTTATTTTCCTCCAGGCCTCCCAATATTTCTACCATTTTTCATATATTTGCCAGTATGTTTAGGAAAATAATATACTCTGTTTAATATGCCCTTTAGCCACTTTAAAATAAATCTAGGAAACTGAAAATAGTATATTGAAATAATTTAATTTCATTGTTCAAAAAGTAATAGAATCTAAGTTAAAGAAAATGTTAAATTCTGCTCTTGACTACTATTTAAGCCCTTATGTGAAAAGAAATAGGAATATGAGAATACCACAAGCATACCTTTTAGCACAACATGAAAAACATTATCCCTCAAGTTTTGCATCTAGAAATTGTTTACAATTCCTGCCATGTCATCTCTATTATGATAATTATAGAGATGCAGTTCACATTATACATTTAAAAAATAACTTCAAAATGGCTAATCTAATGAAAAACAATTATTTTGAAAAGGAGAGTATATTTTGGGCATTAAAATACTTGTCAGTGTTTAACTGTTACATTTTCATCAAAGCTTCACAATTAATGGTAGCTAGTGACTGATCTGTTTTAAAAGGTCAAACTTTATATTTTCAAAGATTTACTTATATACTAGTCAGAATATTTTTAGAGATCTGTGGCTTTATATGCTAGATCTCTGACAGTTTCTTGTAAAAATGTCAATGGGCTTCTGTAACAATAATTCCCCCTTTCCTTAACTCATCATCTATCTGGAAAAACATATACTTTTTGAAGTATATTATAATGCAAAAGTGATACTGTCTTCATGAGAGAAGCAAAATAGTGGTTAATAAGTCTCATACAGGTTAAAAAAATTGTGTAGGCACTAATTGAATCTGCTCCATGCTGCAGGTCAAAACAAATGCTCAAACAGACTATCTTCAGTTCAGGTTTTCCACTTGCTTCTGATGTCCTGGGGATGGAAGGGGATGGGCATAGGAAGAACAGATGGAATTATGTGACTGCAAAACTGCTCAGCAAAACTTTGTCAGACTAAGGAATTTGTGCCTTTCATCGATGGATGGACCTGACCATCTGGCAAATAGAATAAATGTTCTGTGAAGTTTATTTTGATCAGTGGGTAGGGGAAAACTAAATGGAAAAGTTTCTTAAAGAATATACCAAAGAGAAATTGAAATTTAAATGATTTAATATGCTAAATTGGAAAAAAGCAAGTGCTTAAATTCAAATAAGCATTATAAAGTCTAAAGTAAGCTAAAATTGTTGCATGAAACTTTTTCAGCTACCTGAAAAATGTAACATTATATTTTTAAAGAAACAATTCATGAGTCTGACTTCTCTCTGAAATTGTATTACAGTTCCAAGGAAAGTAGTCTTGCCTTGATGCTATGGTTTCCAGCAGTTTGTCTAAATTTTGGTTAATTGGCCTCTGGATGTCACTTCTTCACATTAACCTGTAATACATTTAAATTACAGAGAATGTTTAAATTGTTTTCAGATTTATCAATCATCCGAAACATCACCTTCCAGAATGAAAATTTTAAAGTTAATTCAAATACAGTTATTTGGCTATCTGTAGATACAATTTAAAGAGAGAATGGAAATAATTGGGTTAATTTAAGCCTGAAGACCAAAAAAAAAAAAAGAAAAAAAAAATGGAATTTAAAGAGGATTTTATTACTATTATTTATTTCAACATTGCTTTCATGTATTGACTTAATGACAGATTTTTAAATTCATTTTTCTGTGGATTAGTAGAATTGCATGACTTAGCTTCCAGAAGTGGAAGATACTTTCTGCATGATGAGTATAACTTATTAATCATAGAGTTGCAAGGAATATTAGAGATTTTCAAAACTCTCTCCTTTGATCCTCACAATTGACAATGATGAGGTCCAGAGAAGATAAAACATCTAACCAAGGTCACATAGCTAGTTACTGGCAGAGCATAGAATATAACCAGATATAAGAACTTGACACACATTAGGTGTTCATAAATATTCATTACATTCTCCCTTTCTGTAAGTCTACTATGGTCAGATTGTTATGAACACATATAAATAGAATATTTATTTTTTGTACCTCTTTCCTCTAATTTAGTGGTTTGTAAATGTTTGTGTTCATCAGATAACTTTGGATGCTTGTTTAAAATGCTGGTCTCAGAGCCCATTAGAGAGTCAGATTCAGATGCTGAGGTAGAGCCTAAGAATCTGTATTTTAAATGAGCATCCCAGCTTATTCTCATGCAAATGGCCTAGAACAACCAGTTCTAAAAACAGTACTTTAGACCACAAGAGAGATGAAATTTATTTACATATGATATATGCAGGCCTGTGGGTACCTCCATCTCTTTTAGAACCCCAGACTGCAGGTGAAAGTGATACCTAAGAAGGATAGCCTTAAATCTCTGGAAGTGACACATTAAAAAAAAAAAATTGAAAACCTAGACTTTAAGAATTATTAACAAGTTACATTTTAAGTAGAGTTTATCCAGGTAAATTTTATACCAAGTAAAATTCACCCTTCAGAGTTGTAAATCTTGATGAGTATTAATAAATATAGTAAGTCATATAACCATAACCATAATCAAAATGTAGAATATTCCACCATCCCCAAAGTTCCCTTGCACCTGTTGTAACTATTCTTTCTCGCCATCTCCAGCTGTGGCAACCACTGATCTGATTTGTCTGTGTAGATTTGCCTTATCCAGAATGCCATAAAATTAAATCATATGCTAAGTGTCCTTTTGTGTCAAGCTGCCTTCACTTAGGATATTTACCAGTCATCTATGCTGTTGCGTATACCAGTAATTCATTTCTTCTTATTGCAGAGTATTTTTTCCACTGTATCAATGTATCATAATTTGTTTATCCATTTATCAACTGATAAATATTTGGATTGTTTCCAAATAAATAAAACTGCACTAAACATTCAATGACAGGTCTTTTTATAGACATATATTTTCATTTATTTTAAGTAAATTTCAAGGAATGAGATTGCTGGGTCTTTATAAGAAACTAACAAACTGTTTTCCAAAGTGGCTGAACTGTTTTGCAATGTATAAGAGTTAATGTAGAACCATCTATTCCTGCCTTCAAGTCTGTCAATATTTGCTTCATATATTTTGGCACTGCATATTTAGTTTCATATATATTTACAGTTGTTATCTTCTTGTTGAATTGACCCCTTTATCAGTACATAATGACCATCTTTATCCATCATGACAGTTTTTGATATTAGTGTAGCTACCCCAGCTTTATTTTGGTTACTACTTGCATGCTAAATATGCAAAAAAAATTTTTTTCCATCTTTTTACTTTTAATCTATTTATGTCTTTGAATTTAAGGTCTCTTATAAACCACATATAGCTCAGTCATGTTTTTTTTTTTTTTAATCTTACTGACAGATATCTTCCTTTTGATTAGATAATTTAATCCACTTACTTTAAAAATGATTACTGATAATGGGAGGACTTTCTTCTCCATTTTGTTATTTTGTCTTAGTAGGTCTTATACCTTTTTTGACCCTCAACTCTCAAGTCAAGGCCTATTCATATTTGTTTGTTTTTTGTATCGTACCATTTTCAGTACCTTCTCATTTATTTTTTAATATATTTTTGTGGCTAATATGGGTTAAAATTTAACATTCTAAATATAAAGCAATCATATTTGAATTGATACCAATTTATCATCAATAGAGTGCACATACACTATTCCTATAGTCATCCCTCCCTCATCTTTTTTTGTACTTGTTAAAAATTACTTCTTTGAAAATTGTATGCCCCAAACCATAGATTTTCATGAATTCTCATGCATTTGCATTTTAGCCTCTGCAAGAAGAAAGAAGTGGTGTTAAATACCAAAAAACACAATATAATAATACTGGCATATATAATTACCTATGTGGTTACCTTTACTAGAGCTGTTACTTCTTTATGCTGCTTTAATCCACTTACTATTGTCCTTTCCTTTGAGTTTGAAGAACTCCTTTCAGCTTTTGTTTATCTGGGAATGAATTGATCCCTGCCCCATTCTTTTTTTTTTTTTTTAATCATCATTTTATTGAGATATATTCACATACCACGCAGTCATACAAAACAAATTGTACTTTCGATTGTTTACAGTAGCATTACATAGTTGTACATTCATTACCTAAATCAATCCCTGACACCTTCATTAGCACACACACAAAAATAACAAGAATAATAATTAGAGTGAAAAAGAGCAATTGAAGTAAAAAAGAACACTGGGTACCTTTGTCTGTTTGTTTGCTTCTCCTACTTTTCTACACATCCATCCATAAACTAGACAAAGTGGAGTTTGGTCCTTATGGCTTTCCCAATCCCATTGTCACCCCTCATAAGCTACATTTTTATACAACTGTCTTCGAGATTCATGGGTTCTGGGTTGTAGTTTGATAGTTTCAGGTATCCACCACCAGCTACCCCAATTCTTTAGAACCTAAAAAGGGTTGTCTAAAGTGTGCGTAAGAGTGTCCACCAGAGTGGTCTCTCGGCTCCTTTTGGATTCTCTCTGCCACTGGAGCTTATTTCATTTCCTTTCACGTCCCCCTTTTGGTCAAGAAGATGTTCTCCGTCCCACGATGCCGGGTCTACATTCCTCCCTGGGAGTCATATTCCACGTTGCCAGGGAGATTCACTCCCCTGGGTGTCTGATCCCACGTAGGGGGGGGGCAGTGATTTCACCTTTCAAGTTGGCTTAGCCAGAGAGAGAGGGCCACATCTGAGCAACAAAGAGGCATTCAGGAGGAGACTCTTAGGCACAAATACAGGGAGGCCTAGCCTCTCCTTTGCAGCAACCGTCTTCCCAAGGGTAAAACTTATGGTAGAGGGCTCAACCCATCAAACCACCAGTCCCCTGTGTCTGTGGTCATGTTAGCAACCATGGAGGTGGGGTAGGCAAATACCCCTGCATTCTCCACAGGCTCCTCAAGGGGGCACTACATCTTTTTTTTTTTTTTCCTTGTTTGTCTTTTTTCTTTTTTTTTTTTTTTTAACTTTCCCTTCTTTTTTAAATCAACTGTATGAAAAAAAAAGTTAAAAAGAAAACAAACATACAATAAAAGAACATTTCAAAGAGACCATAACAAGGGAGTAAGAAAAAGACAACTAACCTAAGATAACTGCTTAACTTCCAACATGTTCCTACTTTACCCCAAGAAAGTTACATAATATAGCAACATTTCAGTGAACTTGTTCCTACTACATCCATCAGAAATTAACAGACCATAGTCATTTCTGGGCATCCCCAGAACGTTAAATAGCTTATCTGTTCTTCTTGGATTATTGTTCCCCCTTCCTTAATTGCTCTCTACTGCTAGTTCCCCTACATTCTACATTATAAACCATTTGTTTTACATTTTTCAAAGTTCACATTAGTGGTAGCATATAATATTTCTCTTTTTGTGCCTGGCTTATTTCGCTCAGCATTATGTCTTCAAGGTTCATCCATGTTGTCATATGTTTCACCAGATCGTTCCTTCTTACTGCCGCGTAGTATTCCATCGTGTGTATATACCACATTTTATTTATCCACTCATCTGTTGAAGGGCATTTGGGTTGTTTCCATCTCTTGGCAATTGTGAATAATGCTGCTATGAACATTGGCGTGCAGATATCTGTTCGTGTCACTGCTTTCCGATCTTCCGGGTATATACCGAGAAGTGCAATCGCTGGATCGAATGGTAGCTCTATATTTAGTTTTCTAAGGAACTGCCAGACTGACTTCCAGAGTGGCTGAACCATTATACAGTCCCACCAACAATGAATAAGAGTTCCAATTTCTCCACATCCCCTCCAGCATTTGTAGTTTCCTGTTTGTTTAATGGCAGCCATTCTAACCGGTGTTAGATGGTATCTCATTGTGGTCTTAATTTGCATCTCTCTAATAGCTAGTGAAGCTGAACATTTTCTCATGTGTTTCTTGGCCATTTGTATTTCCTCTTCAGAGAACTGTCTTTTCATATCTTTTGCCCATTTTATAATTGGGCTGTCTGTACTATTGTCATTGAGTTGTTGGATTTCTTTGTATATGCAAGATATCAGTCTTTTGTCAGATACATGGTTTCCAAAAATTTTTTCCCATTGAGTTGGCTGCCTCTTTACCTTTTTGAGAAATTCCTCTGAGGTGCAGAAACTTCTAAGCTTGAGGAGTTCCCATTTATCTATTTTCTCTTTTTTTGCTTGTGCTTTGGGTGTAAAGTCTAGGAAGTGGCCTCCTAATACAAGGTCTTGAAGATGTTTTCCTACATTATCTTCTAGGAGTTTTATGGTGCTTTCTTTTATATTGAGATCTTTGGTCCATTTTGAGTTAATTTTTGTGTAGGGGGTGAGGTAGGGGTCCTCTTTCATTCTTTTGGATATGGATATCCAACTCTCCCAGCCCCATTTGTTGAAAAGACCATTATGGCTCAGTTCGGTGACTTTGGGGGCCTTATCAAAGATCAGTCGGCCATAGATCTGAGGGTCTATCTCTGAATTCTCAATTCGATTCCATTGATCTATATGTCTATCTTTGTGCCAGTACCATGCTGTTTTGGCAACTGTGGCTTTATAATAAGCTTCAAAGTCAGGGAGTGTAAGTCCTCCCACTTCGTTTTTCTTTTTTAGAGTGTCTTTAGCAATTCGAGGCATCTTCCCTTTCCAAATAAATTTGATAACTAGCTTTTCCAAGTCTGCAAAGTAGGTTGTTGGAATTTTGATTGGGATTGCATTGAATCTGTAGATGAGTTTGGGTAGAATTGACATCTTAATGACATTTAGCCTTCCTATCCATGAACATGGGATATTTTTCCATCTTTTAAGGTCCCCTTCTATTTCTTTTAGTAGAGTTATGTAGTTTTCTTTGTATAGGTCTTTTACATCTTTGGTTAAGTTTATTCCTAGGTACTTGATTTTTTTAGTTGCTATTGAAAATGGTATCTTTTTCTTGAGTGTCTCTTCAGTTTGTTCATTTCTAGCATATAGAAACATTACTGACTTATGTGCATTAATCTTGTATCCTGCTACTTTGCTAAATTTGTTTATTAGCTCTAGTAGGTGTATCGTCGATTTCTCAGGGTTTTCTAGATATAAGATCATATCATCTGCAAACAATGACAGTTTTACTTCTTCTTTTCCAATTTGGATGCCTTTTATTTCTTTGTCTTGCCGGATTGCCCTGGCTAGCACTTCCAGCACAATGTTGAATAACAGTGGTGACAGCGGGCATCCTTGTCTTGTTCCTGATCTTAGAGGGAAGGCTTTCAGTCTCTCACCATTGAGTACTATGCTGGCTGTGGGTTTTTCATATATGCTCTTTATCATGTTGAGGAAGTTTCCTTCAATTCCTACCTTTTGAAGTGTTTTTATCAAAAACGGATGTTGGATTTTGTCAAATGCTTTTTCAGCATCTATTGAGATGATCAATTGATTTTTCCCTTTCGAGTTTTTAATGTGTTGTAATACATTGATTGTTTTTCTTATGTTGAACCATCCTTGCATGCCTGGAATGAACCCCACTTGGTCATGGTGTATGATTTTTTTAATGTGTCTTTGGATTTGATTTGCAAGTATTTTGTTGAGGATTTTTGCATCTATATTCATTAGGGAGATTGGCCGGTAGTTTTCCTTTTTTGTAGCATCTTTGCCTGGTTTTGGTATTAGATTGATGTTAGCTTCATAAAATGAGTTAGGTAGTGTTCCATTTTTTTCAATGTTTTGAAAGAGTTTGAGTAAGATTGGTGTCAGTTCTTTCTGGAAAGTTTGGTAGAATTCCCCTGTGAAGCCATCTGGCCCTGGGCATTTATTTGTGGGAAGATTTTTGATGACTGATTGGATCTCTTTGCTTGTGATGGGTTGGTTGAGGTCTTCTATTTCTTCTCTGGTCAGTCTAGGTTGCTCATATGTTTCCAGGAAATTGTCCATTTCTTCTACATTATCCAGTTTGTTGCCATACAGTTGTTCATAATATCCTCTTATAATTTTTTTAATTTCTTCAGGATCTGCAGTTATGTTACCTTTTTCATTCATTATTTTGTTTATATGGGTCTTCTCTCTTTTTGATTTTGTCAGTCTAGCTAGGGGCTTGTCAATCTTGTTGATCTTCTCAAAGAACCAACTTTTGGTGAATTTTATCCTTTCTACTGTTTTTTTGTTCTCTATGTCATTTATTTATGCTTTAATCCTTGTTATTTCTTTTCTTGTACTTGGTTTAGGATTGGTTTGCTGTTCATTTTCTAGCTTCTTCAGTTGATCCATTAGTTCTTTGATTTTGGCTCTTTCTTCCTTTTTAATATATGCGTTTAGTGCTATAAATTTCCCCCTTAGCACTGCTTTTGCTGCATCCCATAGGTTTTGGTATGTTGTGTTCTCATTTTCATTCGTCTCTATATATTTAGCAATTTCTCTTGCTATTTCTTCTTTAACCCACTGATTGTTTAGGAGTGTGTTGTTTAACCTCCAGGTATTTGTGAATTTTCTAAGTCTCTGATGGTTATTGACTTCTAATTGTATTCCATTGTGGTCAGAGAATGTGCTTTGAATAATTTCAATCTTTTTAAATTTATTGAGGCTTGTTTTATGTCCCAGCATATGATCTATTCTGGAGAAAGTTCCATGAGCACTAGAAAAGTATGTGTATCCTGGTGATTTGGGATGTAATGTCCTGTAGATGTCTGTTAAATCTAATTCATTTATCAGATTGTTTAGGTTTTCAATTTCCTTATTGGTCTTCTGTCTGGTTGATCTATCTATAGGAGAGAGTGATGTGTTGAAGTCTCCCACAATTATTGTGGAAACATCAATTGCTTCCTTTAGTTTTGCCAATGTTTCTCTCATGTATTTTGTGGCACCTTAATTGGGTGCATAGACATTTACGATTGTTATTTCTTCTTGCTGAATTGCCCCTTTTATTAGTATGTAGTGGCCTTCTTTGTCTCTCAAAACATCCCTGCATTTGAAGTCTATTTTATCTGAGATTAATATTGCTACACCTGCTTTCTTTTGGCTGTAGCTTGCATGAAATATTTTTTTCCATCCTTTCACTTTCAGTTTCTTTGTGTCCCTGTGTCTAAGATGAGTCTCTTGTATGCAACATATTGATGGTTCATTTTTTTTGATCCATTCTGCGAATCTATATCTTTTAATTGGGGAGTTTAATCCATTTACATTCAACGTTAAAACCGTGAAGGCATTTCTTGAATCGGCCATCTTATCCTTTGGATTATGTTTGCCATATTTTTCCCTCTCTCTATTAATATCCTTTATTGTACCCAAACCGAATCTCTTTAGTACTGAACCTTTCTCCAGGTCTCTCTGTCCTGTCTTTGTTTCTCTGTCTGTAGGGCTCCCTTTAGTATCTCCAGTAGGGCAGGTCTCTTGTTAGCAAATTCTCTCAGCATTTCTTTGTCTGTGAAAAATTTAAGCTCTCCCTCAAATTTGAAGGAGAGCTTTGCTGGATAAAGTATTCTTGGCTGGAAATTCCTCTCACTCAGAATTTTAATTATATCGTGCCACTGCCTTCTTGCCTCCATGGTGGCTGCTGAGTAGTCACTACTTAGTCTTATGCTGTTTCCTTTGTATGTGGTGAGTTGCTTTTCTCTTGCTGCTTTCAGAACTTGCTCCTTCTCTTCTATGTTTGACAGTGTGATCAGTATATGTCTCGGAGTGGGTTTTTTTGGATTTATTCTATTTGGAGTTCGCTGAGCATTTATGATTTGTGTATTTATGTTGTTTAGAAGATTTGGGAAGTTTTCCCCAACAATTTCTTTGAATACTCTTCCTAGACCTTTACCCTTTTCTTCCCCTTCTGGGACACCAATGAGTCTTATATTCGGACGTTTCATATTATCTATCATATCCCTGAGGTCCATTTCGAGTTTTTCAATTTTTTTCCCCATTCTTTCTTTTATGCTTTCATTTTCCATTCTGTCATCTTCCAGGTCACTGATTCGTTGTTCAACTTCCTCTAGTCTTGTACTATGAGTGTCCAGAATCTTTTTAATTTGGTCAACAGTTTCTTTAATTTCCATAAGATCATCCATTTTTTTATTTAGTCTTGCAATGTCTTCTTTATGCTCTTCTAGGGTCTTCTTGATTTCCTTCATATCCCGTACTATGGTCTCATTGTTCATCTTTAGTTCTTTGAGTAGCTGCTCTAGGTGGTGTGTCTCTTCTGGTCTTTTGATTTGGGTGCTTGGGCTTGGGTTATCCATATCGTCTGGTTTTTTCATATGCTTTATAATTTTCTGTTGTTTTTGGCCTCGTGGCATTTGCTGAACTTGATAGGGTTCTTTTAGGGTTTGTAGACCAGTTGAAGTCCTTATCTCTAATTTATCAGATCTACAGCTTCGTGGAGTACACTTTCTCTAACTAACCAGCAGGTGGCGTCCACGAGCCACCTGTTCTCCACAAGCCAGATCTCCCCTGCTTAGCCTTTTTGGTGAGTGGGGGAGTGAGTCTTTGGGGCCCAATTGGTTGTACCAAGCTTGTGTGTGTAGTTGGTGTTGCCTGCCCTGTATGTGGGGCGTGTTTCTGGGCAGTCGGGGAGGGGGGGTGGCCCTAACAATCAAATCTCCCTGATGATCCTAGAGTTTTAAAGCTGCTGCAATAGTCTAATCCTTCAGTTCAGTCCTGCCACAGTTTGTCTCTGCCACTGACCCACAAGTCTTTGGTATTGGCGTATGGCTCCTGAGACTTGCAAGTGGGCCCCTCTTCCAGGCTGTGCACCCCGGGTCCTCTGTTGAGGGATGACTGTGCTATGTCACAGGTGAGTGCCGTCCCCCCAGGGCAGTTCTGGGCTGCTGGGCTGTGTTGGGAGGCTCCCAGTCTGCTCAAATGATGGCTGAATGGGGCTCTGTTAATTCACACTGCTCCCCCTTCCCAGCTCTGGGACATTCAGCTGAGGTTGCAGGTAAGGCTAATGTCCACGCCCAGTTTTGTGGTGTGTGCCTGTTATTTGAAGCACTTCCGTCACACTGGGTTGTCTGGGGCAGCTCTGGGCTATGGGGCTGGCGATGGGCAGGAGTGTTTCCTGTCCACCAGGATGGTGGCTGTGAGCGGACACCCCCCTTTTCTTGGGAAGTTGTGTTGTTTAGTGAATTTTCTCAGCCACTGGATTATTGCCTTTTGTCTCAGAGCTCTCTTAGTTCTGCTCTTGACTTGACGTGCCCAAATTTCAATTCTTTGAAGCTTTCTGTATTGAGCTTCTTAGAGTAATTGTTTTAGAAAAAGCAAAAAGGATTTAAAAAAAAAAAAAACGGCCCTCCTCAGAGATCTAATGGGTTATTGAAATGCTAATAGACAAAGCAACCAGGGCCATTAAGGAAAGGTCCACAGGGCAGAGAGATCAGCTTTGCTTCGGGATTTGCATATGCGCCTCAAGGCCTGATCTCCGCCCTTCCCCTTTCTGTGTTCACCAGAACTCCAAAAATCCTCTGCTTTTATTTTGGAGTTTTTCGTGTTGTTTTTTTTCTATGCCTGTCTCCTCTCTGCTGGGCTGGCTGCTCTCAGAGTCTCTGGTGTCTGGTCTCAGTCTGTCTATGGTTGGAGTTTGAATCAGTAGAATGAGTTTCCGATAAGAGCAGCCACTGCAGTTCTCCCTTCTCCTTCCCGGAGCTGACAGCCCCTTCTCCCCCGGGACTGAGCCTGGCAGGGAGGGGCGCGGGTCCCCTGGCCGCAAAAACTTACAGATTTCGCTGATCTCAGCAGTTCCACGTTTTCATGAGTGTTGTATGAAGTATGCCCAAAGACAGATTGCTCTGTGGTGTCCAGTCCATGCAGTTCCTGGCTTTTTACCTACTTTCCTGGAGGAGTAACTAAAACATACAGCTCACCAGTCTGCCATCTTGCCCCGCCTCTTCACTGTCCTGCCCCATTTTTGAAAGAAAGTCTTGCCAGATTTCTTGGTTGGCAAATGTTTTATTTCAGCACTCTAAATATTTTATGCCACTCCTTCTTGCCTCCATGGTTTCTGATGAGAAATCAGCACTTAATCTTATTGGGATTCCCTTGTACATAACTCTTTGCTTTTCTCTTGTAGCTTTCAGTCCTCTCTCCTTGACTTTGGCATTGGACTGTTTGATTGCTATGTATCTAAGGGTGGTACTCTTTGAGTTTATCCTGTATGATATTTCTTGGCCTTCTTGAATGTGCATATTCATGTCTTCCATTAAATTTGGGAAGATTTCTGACATTATTTCTTGAATATTCCTTCTATTCCTTCCTCTCATTCTTCTCTCTCTGGGACTCCCATAATGCATATATTGGTATACTTGATTGTATCCCATAGGTCTTTGAGGCTGTGTTCATTCTTTTTCTTCCTTCTTCTTTCTATTCCTCAGCCTGGGTCTTTTCAATTATCTTGTCTTTGAGATCAGTGCTTCTGTCTTCTGTTATCTCCAATCTGTTTTTGAAACATCTTGGGAACTTTGCATTTCATTTACTGTGCTCTTCGACTCCAATATTTCTATTTGGTTCCTACTGAGAATCTGAAAGAGATTCCCATATTGTTCATTCATTGTTTTCCTCATATCCTTTAGTTCTTTCCTCATGTTTTCCTTTATCTCTTTGAACATATTGAGGATCATTTTTTAACTCTTTGTATGATAAATCCAAAGTCTGGTCCTCTTCATGGATGGTTTCTGGAATTTTATCTTGCTCCTTTGGATGGGCCATCATTTCCTGTTTCCTTAAATTTGTACCCAGTTAGTGACAGATCAGCGATTTTCTTGAATTCCAGGAGCAAATAAAAACAAATAAACCAAAGCAAAAAGTCACTTTCCCATCCTCTGTAAATTGGCTCTATTCATCTGTTGGTTTCCTTTAGTGCTTAACCCTCCTATCAAGAATATCAGCCCCAGGTGAATGTGAAGTGTCTGGTCCTCTCAGTCTTGTCTTAGCCTGTGTGGAGCTGTGAAACCTGCTTCTTTTCCTGGGCTTGTGCATGTTCCTGGCCTTAGGAATTCCCCTGTTTACAGTTAACACCCCCCCTACTCCCTTTGAAACAGATTTTCACCCCCTCTTTGCTGCTCTGTTGAGTGATTTAATGCTGGCTGTCCTTTGCCCAAGACCACTTCAACTTAATTGTTTCTCATTCTGTCCCAGCTCTCTGCAAACTGCCTCTCTGCACTCAGGACAAACTCTTAAGATGGCAAGCCTGAGACAAGTTCTCAACTCAGGATTCCTCCCAATAGACTGGCACTTACAAACATGCACCCCTTATGTACACAGGGGTCAATCTGCTTCCTGTCAAACAGGGCCAGGGATCCTCAATGAGAATGCAAGCTGGCTCCACCCCATGTTGGAGTGCAGCAAGGGTGTCAGGAACTTTTCCTGTGGCTTTTGAAGCTGCATTTTCTCAGTTTAGCACTTTCTCAGTTAATGCAGCACTTTAACTATTTTTCATAGTTTTGAGGAACGTTATTGTCTTTAAGATTCTTCTGCCACCTTTGCCTGAGAGGGTTTGGAACAATGGCTGCCTCAGAGCCAGCCCCCAGAGACCTGAAGTAGCTAATCAAAAGCAATGATCAGCGAAGTTTGGAAGGCTAGGTCTGTTTGTCCCACTCTGGCACTAGCAAGCTGACGAGGAGACTGGATGTTCTGGTTTACTAATGCTGCCATCATGCAAAATACCAGAAATGGATTGGCTTTTATCAAGGGGGGTTATTTGGCTGCAAATTTACAGTTCTACACCCATAGAAGTGTCCAGACTAAGGCATCAACAAAAGGATACCTTCACTGAAGAAAAGCCTATGGCGTCCGAATACTTGTGTCAGCTGGGAAGGCATGTGGCCAGCATCTGCTGGTCCTTTTCTCCCAGGTTGTGTTTCAAAATTGGCTTTCTCCAAAATATCTCTGGGCATCTGTCTTAGCTCCTCTCTCTTAGCTCCTCCATGTCCTTGCTTCTTTCTCCCATTATATTTTTCTCTAAGCATCTGGGGGTCCTCTCTTCACTTTTCCAGAGAAACTCTGGGCTTCTTCTCTTAGCTTAGCATCTCCAGATGTCCTTCTGTGTGCATCTCCAAGCATCTCTAAGCTTGAGTATCTGTGTCAGCTCTTAGCTCTCTTAAATACTCCAGTGAACTAATCAAGACCCACCCTGAATGGGTGGGGTCCACACCTCCATGGAAATAATTTAATCAGAGTTCTCACCCACAGTTGAGTGGGTCACATCTCCATGGAAACACTCAATCAAGAGCTCTAAGCCTAATCAAAAGACTAATAAATCTGCCCGAACAAGATTGCATTAAAGAACACAGCTTTTCTGGGGGACATAGTAGATCCAAACCAGCACACAGGGCTGCAGTCCCTTCTGCTGCCTGTTACTAGGCTGAGGGATGGAGGATCATAGCCAATGCAAGGAAGTTGAAACTCACCAGTATTCATTGCAATTTACCAGCCTCTTCCTCCAGCTCCTTCTTGGATGCTGCAGTGTTCCACTAGACTCTGGAGCTTCAAAACAGTTGATTCAGACAGATTCTGTTGGTTCAATAGTTGTTTTCATGGAGGGGCTAATTCTTTAAGCTTCCTACTCCACCATTTTTTCCACAATCCTCTCTGGAGCCTTCTACTTTTGATCTCTTTTCCATCACAGAATGTTTCTTGTCTTCTCTAATATTGCATTATGGAGATTATTTTTCTGTATCTTTGAAGATTCTTTTAACTTCCTTTGGGTAATTGTTATTCTTCCTTCTAGCCTACATCCTACCCCTCCCCCATGCTGTACACAAATGTTACAAATGCATATATGTTCCTTCTTCATTTCTCCTTTCTCTTTGAAACTCTTTGTCTGCATCCATTTATTTCATGCCACTCACGGACTCAACAATCATCTATCTATATGCCTGATTTCTTTATACAGAGCCTGCCATTTTTGCTAATATGTATCAAACAGCTGTTAGCAAGCCATACAATTTCCCCCACATTTCAAAGTGAACATATTCATATGTGAGCTCCTAATTATCCCCTCATGATCTTCCTCTTGACATCCACGTATTGTTTAACAGTATTACAGTAATGAAGACTTCTATGCATGTAATCTCCGTCTTTGTTTCCTTTCTCTATGCCTGTTCCATCTCCTATAGAAAGGTAACACATTGGTTATACCTGTACATTTATGACATTAAGATTTAATCTTCCTTTCTATTTCTATGCCATCATACTAACTCAGGCCTTTCTTAATTTTACATGGACAATTGCAACTGCTTTGTATATGTATATTTCCCGTAAGTATTTTTCCACTAAGACAACATGCAGTGCGATTTTACTCATGTTACCCTGCTGCTTGAAAACTTTCATTTGTCTTAATGATTAATAAATAACATATACCCATTCAGACAGAAATTCAGGATACTTCTTGTTATTATGTCAGCATACATTTCCAGCCTTACGTGGTACTGCTGCCTTTTCTGGGTCCTATTCTTCATTAAAATTGGATTACTGAGTTTTCATCAAATACGTCTGCCACTTTTCTCATTATTTATGCTTTGAACCTCTCTTCTCAGACTTATTACTTCTTATTTTATTTCATGCTTTGCATTTTGTACATTCTTTATCTTCCCTAAGGGATTGAATTATTTAAAGACAGAGACTATATCTTATAAATCTTTGGGTCTCAAACTGTGTGACCTGAAATATCTTGTAAATGGTAAATATTTAATAAATGTTTATTCAATTAGATTAAATTCAGTTTTAACTATTTAATCTCATTTTGGTAGTTATTGCCATATATTTACAATGAATAAAGGTTTATAATTTAAACTGGTTTAAAACTTCTCTCCTTCATCTACCTTGTGTGTTCTCCTTAATAGTTTTAAACGGTTTAAAATGTTAATGGTTTTGCAGATAGGAATTTTACATGCTATGATCTCACCTATGTGAAGATTTAACACTGTTTCTCTAACACTAAAATTATATGGGTGAAAAATCCTTTTTTGTACTAAAGAAATAAAGTTAAATCTTGACAATTCAAGGAACTCCATTCTTTTCTGTTCAAAATGCAGTTCTTTGGTTAAGTATTCTATCAATTTTCCCCCATAAGGGATTGAAATTCTCAGAGACTTACATAATTTCCATCATCAGAAAAGGCCATCTGATCCTTTGGTCTGTTTGGCCCTTGCTCGCATTCTCTGCAGTAATACCTGATTATAGACATTGTCTTGTGTCCCTCATCTGCTGAGTGCACTGAGGTGTTACCATAGCTTCTGATACTCAGTGTCCCTACAGCGTAGGATGCTGAATCTTCCTTTCAAATTCTTGTATAAGCCTATCCTATCTTCATAATGAAAGGACTCAGAAACAGGTGCTTTTCCTGCTTTGCACTGTGGTACCTGGGACTTCATAAATTTGTTCTCAGATTAACCTAAATCTGTCTTGTCTCTTGCATTGCTTTACCACCTCTACTCCAGATACCGTAACAGATAGCAACCGTGTGTGTGTGCACATGCGCGCATGTATGTGTGGCTTGTTCTCGCCTAGGCTAAACTTTGTGAATATAGACAATGGCTCCTTTGCTTTCAAATCTCCTAACCTGCGTGTGAGATTTCTAAGGTCCACCTCCCCCATCAAGCTCTAATTATGAGTCTCATACCCTCAGATTCTCTTCTTTTTTTTCTCAGTGGTGATAAAAATCTTCCTATATTATCACATATTTTTCCTCTATACTATGATTTTTTTTCAATAAACTGCATTATACAAGTCTTTCTGCAAAAGTTCTGGGTGTAGGATATCAAAGAAAGAATAAAATTTTGGGGAAGGACTACTCAATGTATACCTCATTTTTTGTCATAGAGTAGTATGCTGGTTTGGGTATATTATGTCCTCCAAAATGCCATGTTCTTTGACACAATCTTTTGGGGGCAGATTTATTAATATTTTTGATTAGGGTGTGCCCTTTGGTTAGATTATTTCCATGGAGGTATGGCCCTGCCCATTCAGCATGGGTCTTGTTTAGTTTACTGGAGTTTTTTAAAAAAGAGCTGACACAGGCCAAGAGGCTTGCTAATGCTTTGGAGATGCTACCCAGTGTTTGCTCCGGAGGAGCTAAGAGAGACAAGCCCAGAGACATTTTGGAAAAAGCCATTTGAACTCACAACCCTAGAGCAGACATTAGCCACGTGTCTTCCTGGCTAACAAAGGTTTTGAGGATGCCATTGCTGTTCTTCAGTGATGGTACCTTCTTTTTGATGCCCTACTTTGGACACTTTTATGGCCATAGAACTGTTAAATCATAATTTAATAAATCCCCTTTATAAAAGCCAATCCATTTCTGGTATTTTGCATAACAGCAGCATTAGCAAACCAGAACAAGCAGCTTTATTATTCTTTAAAAAATATGTAACTATTAAAGCCAATTTATAAACACAGAAGAATACAGGAAAATTAGTATTCTAAAATAAAAATTGACTTCAATAATTATTAGGCCTGAATAACTGGAGAAATAGAGTTGCAATTAACTGATGATATATTGCCTTGTTTTAGGTTGGGTTCCCACAGAAGCAGCCACTTCAAATTCTAAGAAAACGACGTAAATGCAAATAATTTACATAAGAGGTGATCACAGAAATCACAAGTAGCAAGGGAGGGAAGTGGAAATTGGAAGTAAAGGAAGCTAATAAAGAATGTTTTAGTAAGTAGGTTCCCTCTTGGGGGAAGTGAGGATCAATCCCTCTGGGGTACTGTGAGAGGCAGAATAAAATACACTTCTGAATCATCACCCTTTTGGGGATAGGAAGCTGGATTGTGTAAATTCCACATCCCTTTGACATTTGCTGAGTACAACTTCTAGAAGCATTAAGTCCCTAGTTCTCCAAGGTTGTCAAAGGTTCATGGGTCAAGGGAAAGCCCTAAGGAGGACAATGTATAGCTAGCAGGACTCCAATATAATGTACTGGAACACTGAATCCCCACAGGATATACATTGAAACCAGCATCTCCTACAAAGGAAATATCGGGAGATCTGTATTCTACTACTAACATGCACTGTGACTGTGGACACATAAACATATTCAAGTTTATATGCTTCTAATACACTGAAGCAGAAATCTAATCTGGATTTTTAATTTGTATGCTTAAATTAATCTATTTAGCAATTTTGTTATCTCTCTTCAGTTCCTTCCTTTCCTTTCTTTCCTCTCTATTGTTTTCCTTTTTCTTTATTCTTTGCATTAGTCTAGTAAAACGTGCTATTCAAGAACTTAATGCACACCCCCCATGAGAAATATGGAAATTATTATTTTTACACTGCTATTTATTTCTCTACTTTTACTGTTATTACTTAAGAGTATCTCAAGGACATGCACATTAAGTAACCAATGTTTGAATACATTTACAGTTCTGAGAGGTGATGGCAGAAGTATTTTAGAAAAAAATATGTAAAAAGGAACACTACTCTCGAAGAGATAGAGATTCTTGAGGGCAAGAATGGCTCGTTATTCATCTCTTCATCATCTTTGACATTTAACACAGTCCCTTACAAATAGAAGGCACTCAACAAAGATTAGCTGAATTGAACTGCTCAAGAAGTTTAAAATAATTTTTTGGGGTGATGCCATATACTTAAATTTTTGCTACACTGATTTTCTGAGTACTAAATTCAACCTTGAACATTTTATGCCTTGTTTATAACATCTGCTTCAATGAACAGCAGCTGGGTAATAACTTGCCAAACATCGGTTGAATTAGAAAGCAGTGAATCATTGGACTCTACCACTTACATGCTTAAAGGGTTTTAAGAAAACCAAAGTCCAGCACACAACTGCTGTTACAATATAAATTAACAAGCTTATTTGAAAGATAAAGAAGAGTTAACATATATTTTTACTCCTTCACTGGTAATGTATTAACTAATTGTGAATTCTGCAGGTCATAAATTGTGTCATTCCTTTAATATAATAGAGATGTAATTTCATAAATTACATAAATCTGGTTGAAATAACAAAAAACTTATTGATATAATTACTTTAATCCATAGTTTATTAGAATTGACTAATCAAGTCAGTGATTAAGGCATTTACTAGGGTATTAATACAAGCAATTATTTATTAAGTGTATTTTTGAAAGTAGTATTAATAAATGTGTGAAATTTTAAAATGATGACTTTCACATTTTAAAATTTAAGTAGAAAGGCTGTCAATTTGAATAGGAGGGAAAATGGAAATTTATTTTTAAAAATGACGTCAACTGTAAAACCAACAAAAAGGTCCATAGTGAATGTTAGTCTTTTAATTATATCAGAAAAGGTTTAAAAAGATACTCTAGAAGATCTTAAACTTGAAAAGCTTTGGACATATTTTAAATTTCTGAATCCTAAATTTTATTGTATAAAATGTCATTTGAAAAGTGCATCAATAACTCCAAAATGTTTTTTCAAATATCAAAGCCTAAAAAGAGGTTCATTTAAATAGCTTAAAAATGTGGAATATTTGTTAATTACATGGTCCCTGCATGAGATTTAAGATAGAAGCATATGGTAAATAGTGCCTTGAAATTATCAAGAAACAGACCATTTAAGCTGCGTTTTTGAAGGCCAAACGAGTGAACTGTTAAGTCAGAGGAAAGATTGAGTGATACTGGAAAGGCACCTACAATGGACTACTATACAGCCATAAAAAGGAGTGGATTTCTGATACATGTAACAACATGATGAACCTTGAAGACATCATGTTGAGTGAAGTAAACCAGACACAAAAGGACAAACATTGAATGGCTTGACTGATATGAAATAATTAGAATAAGCAGACTTATAGAGTAAAAATCTAGAATATAGGCTACCAGTGACAGGGTAGAGATAGAGAATAGGGAGATAAGGTTTAAAATGTACAGTGTTTCTATTTGGAACAATAGAAATGTTTTGGTGATGGATGGTGGTGATGGTAGCACAGCATTGTGAATGCAATTAACAGCACTGAAATACGTATTTGAATGTGGTTAAAAGGGAAAATGTTAGGATGTATATATAGTAATAACATAAAATTTAAAAAAATCCATGGGCCTACACTACACAATGAAACCTAAGTTAATCCATGGATTATAGTTAATAGTATAATTATAAGAATGTGCTTTCATCAATTGTACTAAATGTACCATATCATTGCAAGGTGTTACTAGTAGGTGGTATATGGAAATCCTGTACATTATTCATGATTGTTATGTAAGTCCACATAAAAAAAAAAAATTGACACCTCCCCCATCCAAAAATAAGGGCATAAATCCCTATACAAGTCAATAATTTATATCAATGGCTCATTTAATGTATTTTTCCCTCTATTATTTAAATCAAAGTCAAACAACAAACTTCCCTTACCATTAACATTCTGCAAAGATAATGGAAAATTCTTATTATACAGAACTGCTGTTTTCATGTTTAGTAATTTTCTTAAAAAAATCACTGGCATTTGTAAAAAAAATACTTTCCAACAGACTATTAGTCCATAAAAGAGTGAGGCATTTCACCCACATGGGTTTTGTATAAACTCCAGGTGCAGTTCATGTATCTGAGCAACTGCTAGATAGTGGTTAGTAATAATACTGTTTTAGGTCATGAAATTAGTACTTCAAGATAAATATTTTTACTGTGGGTGATAACCACACAGTTAAAGACACAATTGCGTTTCTAAATAAAGCAAGTAATTCTTTCAGAATGTAAACAGAGCTTTAAGTCGGAAGCATTTCAGTGGTTTGCAAAGTTCCTCCTCCACCTCCTCCTCCTTAATTTCAGAAACTCAGTCTACGCATGTGAGGGTCTTGGCAACAAGAGTCAATGTTTCAGCTGCGGAAACCAGCTGTCTTGTTGAAGGTGCATCGTTCGTGACTAACCAGAAATTCTGCAAGGCAGCATCTGTGTTTCGTGTCACCACAGTCAAACTGACATATGCACCAAACCTGAAACTGGAGCAGATTTATTTCCTGTTTCAGTTTTGTGGTATGTTTTCCTGCCTTCTCAGCCAGTTCTGTTACTGCTTTGTAACCCACCAAAGGGTTGAGGGTGCTGGTCTCTTGGATACTCTCCATGAGCTACAAAGTTAATTATTAGGACTACTTGCAGGAGATGTTAGTAAAGTACACAAGTCAATATCATTTAAAGTCCATGGTGGGAGAGACAGGATCCCTGATAATTCCAGTGGGTTGGAGAAAAATGCCACATATGTGCTGCAGTTCTTGAAAGTGTGCCTGCTCCACAGTGTGTGGACAATAGGCCCATTCCACCTCTCTTTTGTCCTTGTCTTCATCCTCAGCCTCATCCAGGTCACCTCCCCCTGTCAGGTCTTGGAAAAATAGTTGCTGACATTCCAGGCCATACTCCAACCATTTAGGAGGTTGGGGATGGGGTGCAATGTCTAATTTCATATGCCAACTTGGCTGGGTTATGGTGTCAGCTGTTTGGTCCACACTGGCCTAGATGTTTCGGTGGAGATATTCTGTAGACGGGACAAGCAGCTTTAATCAGCTGACTTTAAGTAAAGGAGATCACTCTACATAATGTAAGTGGAATTCATCTGATCAGTTGGAGACTTTAAGAGCAAAGAATTGAGAATACCAGAAAGAAGAAGAAATTTGCCTCAAGACTACAAAACTCCCTTCAGAATTTCCAGTCTACTGGCTTCCCCTGCAGATTTTGGACTCAAGACCAAAACATCAGTGTTAACTGGAATTTCCAGACTGCCAACCTGTCCTAAGGAGTTTAGACTTGCCAATCCCAACTAGCACATGAGCCAATTCCTTAAATGACATTACATACATACAAACATAAATGTATGTATATTATAGGTATATATGTATATTATGTATACATATAAAAATGTGTGTATGTGTGTATATCTATATATCTATTTACCTATATAAATATATATTCTGTTGTTTCTGTTTTTTTTTTTTTTTCTGGAGAACTCTGACCCAATTTCAATCTCAGTGAGTGCTTTTTTGTTTCCTTTGACTATATTCTACTATTGTCTCCTCTCTGACTGGCTTTTGACTTGGTTTTCAAAAACTCTTTAAAAAAGAATGGATTTACTGCTTCAGTATCTTCAAGTTTTATAGGGGAACTACTCTGCCTCCAAAACGTGTCTTGAGGGTGCTTGCTTAGTGCATTGTCCCTTTCTTTAGCCAGAATCTGTATGTCACGCCAAGGTTAGCACAGGAGTGGGCACGTAACCTATAAATTTCAATAAGATGAAGCCTGATAAGTGAGGGTGCAGGTCCCTGCAGGAGGACACTTGTGATCTGGTTCCAGGTCAGCCTGATGTCCCCCCAGTGAGCTGGAGGGGCTGGAACTCCCTCCTCCAATGGTGGTGGCTGGAGATGCTGACGGAGTCACGTGACCCAGCCACCTGCTGCTTGGTAATTCTGGCAGTTCTTTCCATTTTGTGGTTTTTTTTTTTTTTTTTAAAGTAAAATTAACACTGAGAAGTTAAAAACTTCAAGAATAAAATATTATGATGGACTGTGAGTAATTCCACAATTTTATTCAGAGGATTTCTCACATTCTGGACAAAAAGCTCTGGCCTGAGGCTTCCAGGAGAAATTGGATATGGGTCCCCAACTTGAGGAATTTTTAATTTTAATGAACAAGTCATGCATAAACATCATAAAATCTGAAAGATTGCTTGATAAATATTAATTCAAAAATGCCAACTATATGTAAAGTAGGATATGATCAGTTATTTCTGATGTGTTGAAGAGGCAGAAAAGAAGAAAAGGATTGGTGGAAAAGTTGAAGTTTGCCAACAAGTAAAAAGAACAGATTATTCCTACTGCAGAAAATAAACTGACTGAAGACATGGTACAATAACAGTGCATAGCATGGCGGGTACTTTCAAGCAGCCCAATAGAGATAAAATATAAAGTAAAAGGAGTACTGGGGGAGGAGATTATAAAAGTGTTTTGCTTATTTCTTTCTTTCTTTTCACAGATTTGTTGAAGTATAATGCAATAAAATTCATTCAAGTATACAATTCAGTGTGAATGAATTTTATTTGTTTGTAAATATATAAAGAAATGTAGCCACCACTAAAATCAAATTTTAAAACTCTTCCATGACACTAGAAAGTTCCTACTATGCGTTACACTAAAGGGAGCATAATATAATGATTCTGTTAATTATAGTTTCAAGTTTATGTTGATTGCATCCCTCCCCCAATGCCTCTCCATTTTAACACCTTACAAGGTTGACATTCGCTTGTTCTCCCTTGTGAAAAAACATATTTGTGCATTTTATCACAATTGTTGAACACTCTAGGTTTCGCCAAGTTACACAGTCCCAGTCTTTATTTTTCCTCCTTTCTTCTTGTGTCCCACACACTCCCAACCCTCCTCTCTCAACCATATTCATAGTTTTCTTTGTTCAGGACATTTGAGGCTGGTTAATAAACCAACAGGCTGGTTTATTAAATCATCAGTCAATTGGCTGCAGCTGTGACTGATGACTCATCAAAGGGCATGCCTTCCACAATGCTGTGCTACCATCTCCCAAAATTGTGTTCCAAACCTTTCGCTTATGTCTTCTCCTATCACTCTATAGTGCTCCCTTTAATATTTCCTGTAGGGCGGGGGTCTTGTTCACAAAGTCTCTCATTGTCTGTTTGTCAGAAAATACCTTGAGCTCTCCCTCATATTTGAAGGGTAGTTTTGCTGGATATAGGATTCTTGGTTGGTGTTTTTTCTCTTTCAGTATCTTAAATATATCACACCACTTCCTTCTTGCCTCCAGGGTTTCTGCTGAGAGATCCGCACATAGTCTTATTAAGCTTCCTTTGTATGTGATGGATTGCTTTTCTCTTGCTGCTTTCAGGATTCTCTCTGTCTTTGACATTTGATAATCTGATTGTTAAGTGTCTTGGCATAGGCCTATTCAGTTTGTTTGGAGTATGCTGAACTTCTTGGATCTGTAATTTTATGTCTTTCATAAGAGTTGGGAAATTTTCATTGATTATTTCCTCTATTATTACTTCTGCCCCTTTTGCCTTCTCTTCTCCTTCTGGGACACCAATGATACGTACATTCTTATATTTCATTTTGTCCTTAAGTTCCTGGAGACGTTGCTCATATTTTTCCATTCTTTTCTCCATCTGCTCCTTTGCATGTAGGCTTTCAGGTGTTTTGTTCTCCAGTTCCTGAGTATTTTCTTCTGCCTCTTGATATCTGCTGTTGTATGTTTCCATTGTGTCTTTCATCTCATGTTGTGACTTTCATTTCCATAGATTCTGCCAGTTGGTTTTTTTGAATTTTCAATTTCTGCCTTATGTATACCCAGTGTTTTCTTTATAGCCTTTCTCTCTTTTGCCAAATCTTCTTTAAATTTTTTGAATTAATTTAGCATTAGTTGTTTAAATTCCTATATCTCAGTTGAAGTGTAAGTTTGTTCCTTTGACTGGGCTGTAACTTTGTTTTTCTTAGTGTAGATTGTAGTTTGCTGTTGTGTAGGCATCTGACCTCCCAAGCCACCCCAATCATGTTTTCCCAGATGAAAATAAGCTCAGGTCACAGAAGGAGGAAATATTCAGTATTCGGTTTCCCTGATGTTGTGTCTTAGAGGATTGACACACCCTGTGCTTTTCTACCCACCAGGTGGCACCTGTCAGCCTGTTATGGACTGGTGTAAGGGGGTGTGGCCTGTGGCTCTCCTCCCCCAGACTCTGGGGTCTGGTTCTGAATGTAAGGCAGGCAGTAGAGCTGGACCCCTCCTCTTTCCTCTTGGGAAGCTATGCCCCCTACAGAGAGGTCATTTGCATATAATAAGATTCTTTGTTTCTCTGACTCTGCTATCTCCACCCTTGTCTGTGTCAGAGTACCACAATTTTAAAATGGCTGAGGCTTTCTTTACTGGAAAGCACTGCAAGCTGAAAATGTCTGACATTTTCTCCACTGAGCCACCAGGTTGACAGAGAGAGTAAGAGACAGAAAGCTCCCAGATTCACCCATTGGCCAGATAGCACCTGATCCTCTGGGCTCCCTGTCCTGAAACAGATATGTCCCCTGACTCTCCCAAGGTCAGTTGTCACCAAAAGCCTCTGTCTGCTTGTTGGGGACTTTTAGTCTGTATTGAGCGGTTAACATTAAAACCCCAGTTGGAGCTGGGCTGAGATACACTTGCTTATTCAGAGAGTGCTGCTCTCTAGCACTGCAGGGCTTCCATGAGGGAGGGGCTCTCAGCTCTCAGCACAGGTCCACAGTTTTTACTTACAGATTTTATGTTCAGGCATTCCTTCCAATTCAGGTTGGTGTATGACGAGTGGACAATTACGTTTGTCTCCCCACAGTTTTTCCAGGTTATTTACTAATTTTTCTATCGTTTATGAATTGTTCCAGGGGGAGTAACTAGATTCCATTCTTCTCTATGCCACCATCTTAGCTCCTCCCATAGAATATTTTTTAACATTCTGAATAGCCTTCATCTGGACTGTCCCTTGATAGAAAAAAATATAAATATGTTGTTTAAAGCAAGTGAGTATTGGAGTCTTTTTTTGTTGTTGTTGTTACAACACTTAAGCTGCCATGCTAACTAATACATGTACTCAGAAGGAAAAATAATAATAGGGAATTATTTAGAATATTTACAATTTCTAAACAAAGTTCTATGTTTCAATTGTGGTAGGCTTACATCTATCTATCTATTCCCTTTCTGAGAAAACTGATTTATTAGACTGGAACTACAGCATATAGATTCCACAGAATGATCTAGAAAATACGGGGACTCTGGATGAATGCTGGGGTTATGCCGGACTCAATGAAAATTGTTCTACACCTTCCTCTGTGCCTTTGATTTATAACACAGAGAACAATGGCCCAGCAGATACAACCTCAGCCAAAATCCCAGCTACTCCATCTGGGCAAGTCATGAAACCAGAATGTCCGGCGCCGCCCCGCTCGACCCCTGTTCCCCGGCCGGCGAGGGGAGAAACAAGGGATGAGAGAGAGAGAGATGCAGACCACGCAAACTGACCTAGCTGGAAGTCACGACTCGAGCCACACGGCGGTTGCGAGAGCAAGTCTTTTACTGAAGCTAGATAAGCATTCTCTGTTACAGGTTTCCACGCGGGGCAGAGTGCCTCGCGGGAGAGCAGCCTCCATGTGGCCGTCAGGTACGGCTCCTAGTGGGCTGTCTCCCCGAGGTTCGCTTGGGCAAACTCTTAAGTACTCTACTCATAACCAATGATCTAGCGCCGCGCATATGCACTCAATTGGCAGATAGGAATAGTGAGTGTGCACGTCATAAGCGGAAGCAGGATATGGGCGCCATCTTGGCTCATTCGATGGGCGGGGGGACTTTGGAGCAGGTTTACAGTGCATGCGCTACGCCCGTCCCGGGAGACGGCTCTCCACATCTCCCCCTTTATTATTTATATCGACCCAGTGTCCTCAGTGATGAGTGTGCTCCCGTGAACCCAGATGGCTCACAATTTGTTCCGGTGCTTTGGGGAGTCTGGACTAGGTCTCAGCCATTTAGCGGCGGAGCCTCTAGCACCGACCAGAATGCTCACCTCATATGGAGACAGGAGAGTCCGTGAGCTGGAAACAACATGACTCTCCCTGCAGTGCTTTGCCTTGCAACTGGGGGACAAAGGCGGGGGCAGGGATAGCATTAACCAGAGTCGGAGGCGTCACTAGGCGTCCCTATGCATTGGCTAGAGTCAAGTCTGGCCACAACTATGACTCTGCCTTAGGGACCTACCTGAGACAAAAATTATGACTGCTGGCGTCGCCCGTTATACCCGGGACACAGCTGCGCGCTTAGCTACAAACCTCGCTCCCGAGTGCCCCGCCCGAGGCGGCCAGGATGGGGTATGGCCATCAGAATGGTCGCTGTTGGGGGTATCAAAGGTGGAGGACATAGCCATCATAGTGGTAACACGGTACTGCCGCGCTTGAAACAGGCGTTCTAGCAAAGATTTAACAATGACTAATCCCACCAATAGTCCCACCATCAAGAGAATCCAATTAGTCAAATTGGGCCAAGAGAACCAAGAGGTGACTTGGTCCCACAGATTTTTTACAGTCTCGCCCAGTGTGGAAAGGTCGAAACTAACAGGCTTCAATTTCCTAATGTTCTCAAGTCCCTGAAGGTCGGATTTCACTTGGTCGGAGAGATTGGTGAAGTTGGGGAGATAAGTGTCCTTGAGCCACTCGGCGACATCTTGCTGCTCCTCTGTCAAGTTCACCCTAACCGGGGTGACACAAAGCCTCCCGAATAACCATCGGGTATCACACGTCTGCTGGAGAACTCTCCAGAGTCCATCTATTTCTAGTCCAAGTTCATCTATCTCCGCTAGGAGTTTCTGAATGGCCTGGAAATTTAAGTTCAGCATCTGATTGTGGCGGCGTAGCACGTCTCGGGTAAGGTATGCCTCTTGGACGCCTAGACTTAGAGAAGGGGATATTGTTAAGTGAAACAACTTGAGAAACAGGGCCAACCCAGTCGGTTGCCTTGACGGGGAGCCAGACATAACTTGGGCGATACACTAGGATAGCGGGGCGGCGAGGCATCCGGGTCTTTGGAACGGTTGCAGACTGTAGGAGCAAACCCCGGAAGGAAAAGGCACCTTTGAGTCTCATTTTTACTCAAGATCCCTTCACAAGACTGGCGGCTCTTCCCTGTAACGTTAAGAAATTCAAGCAAGACTCCCTTACTTAACTCGCCATTACCAGTTTCACAAGTAGCATTCGCCGCAACTGTGGTGTTGACAACCTTGACAGAGAGGTTAGCAAAAGAGAGGATCAGTGTGTCATTGGTGAGGGGGAAGGACTCGTTGAAGCTTGTGGAGGAAATATTTCTGTCAGAAGGCAGGTGGTGGAGACCTAGAGACAGGGTACGAGTGAAAAACACAGGAGAGGCGGGAGACCCAGCAGAGAATGGGGCCAGGGTCGGGGGATGATGCCACAGGCCCCAAAGACCACTCTCCTGCGCTACCACAGTTCCACTAAAAAAAAGAAAAAGGCAGATTAGAAGGATTGCTATAGGAGAGCAAAGAACAGAGTTACCGATCCTCTTTTTGGGCAACCGCGGGGTGGTCAGTCCTACTATTGTCGTCTTGTCGGTCGTCGCCATCATCAGCAGGGTCGGAGGCTTGGTCTAATGGTTCAGGTTGTATATTCGTTGGCGTTTCTGACAGCTGTTCTTTGGCTTCTTCAGGTGATGTCACGGTTCTCACCAGTCTTTCCGGAACCCACACTGGTTGACGTCCTGGTTCCTGGGGAAAAACACAAACAGAGCCTCTGGCCCAGCTGAGCACCGGGTCAGGGCCTTTGTACTCGGGCGGGGGGTACGGCAAAGGTTGCCCCTCCCCTGACCGGCCCATCGGGGTTTCCGGGTCTGGCAGCAAAGGATAATTACATTTACTGGGCATGGCCACTAGAGGGAGCTCTCGGCGAGGTCCTTTGGTGGGACCGCCCAAGGCGTCAGTTGGGAGCTGGGGTGTCCCTGGGGGTGCAGCGGTAGACATTGGCGGGGCGGAAGGCCGCACGGGTGTGGCGGGAGGCTCCTCCCACTCAATTAGCGGGGATGCTTCCGCCTCCTCGTCAGTATCGCTATCTGACTCTGAGTCAGAGTCACTGGACTCCGGCGGTTTGCCCTTATAGGAGCCGTCCGCTGACGAAACTGACTGGGTTTCTTGGAGCGCGCACCGTGCTTCTTGCAAGGCAGAGGACGGGCTTAGGCCGGCAGCCGATTCTAGTTCAAGGACCGCACGGACGGTCTCCCATATGGATACTAGAATCGGGTCCATACACACGCCCGTCTGGCGCGCTCGGTCTATGTCGCGACCGAGCTTCATCCAAGAGGGTAGGCTAAGGCTGCCGGTGCAGGCAAACCAAGGGGCAAAAGTATCAACATCATCAAGAAAACGCTGAAGGGAGCTTTTCCTGACCGAGATACCCCGTTGTTTCAAAAGGTTCTTTAAGGGAGCTAAGAGAGGTGAACTTCCGGACTGCCCCATGATTGCAGTCGGCACTATACTTCAGTCACTCGGAGAGCTCTTCCGAGTCCCCCGGGGTCACCTGAAAACCCACGGGCCCTAACTATCATGTAATAAGACGCACTCACCTTCTCGCGTTGATCAGGCGCGGGAAGTCCGCCGTAAGCTCGATGCGCAGCGCTGCTCTCCTCACAGAGGGACCGTCGAGAGCGAGGCAGGAGGAGGAGCGTTCCCCGTACGGGCCACCACTTGTCCGGCGCCGCCCCGCTCGACCCCTGTTCCCCGGCCGGCGAGGGGAGAAACAAGGGATGAGAGAGAGAGAGATGCAGACCACGCAAACTGACCTGGCTGGAAGTCACGACTCGAGCCACACGGCGGTTGCGAGAGCAAGTCTTTTACTGAAGCTAGATAAGCATTCTCTGTTACAGGTTTCCACGCGGGGCAGAGTGCCTCGCGGGAGAGCAGCCTCCATGTGGCCGTCAGGTACGGCTCCTAGTGGGCTGTCTCCCCGAGGTTCGCTTGGGCAAACTCTTAAGTACTCTACTCATAACCAATGATCTAGCGCCGCGCATATGCACTCAATTGGCAGATAGGAATAGTGAGTGTGCACGTCATAAGCGGAAGCAGGATATGGGCGCCATCTTGGCTCATTCGATGGGCGGGGGGACTTTGGAGCAGGTTTACAGCGCATGCGCTATGCCCGTCCCGGGAGACGGCTCTCCACACCAGAATAGTTTTGTCATTTGTAAATTAGAAACTGTAAAAACTTCCTGTCCAATTCACAGTGCCATGATAAGGGTGAAATGAACTAATGCTTGCTAAAGCAAATTGGAAATTGTATTTTTAGAGCAGAGGTTGTTAAATGTGAGTGTTCATCTGAATTACCTGGCGGACTTGCTAAAACACACCTAAGAGTTTCTGGCTCAGTAGGTCTGGAGTGGAGCCAGTAGATTTGCATTTCTAACAGATTCTCAGATAATGCTGATGCAAATTCAGATAACCTTGAGTACCGCTACATTAGAATGAACTGAAAACGGCCATATGTCACAACCCAGTATTGGAAGAAATATCTCTGGGTTCACTGAGAGGAAAGGAATGTGGGATGTATTAAAAGGAGTCACTGTCAGGAAAAGGATGGGCTCTAGAAATATTAGAGTAGAACAAAACAAACAAGAAGGAAAAGTAAATAAAAGTCCCCCTCCCATTGAGGGTAATTGTGGTTTTCAGCCATAGGAATGTTTGATGGTTAGGTTCATGTGTCAACTTGGCCAGGTTATGGTGCCCAGGTGTCTGGTCAAGCAAGCACTGGCCTGTTACTGCAAGAGCATTTATAGGTGGTTAATAAACCAGAAAGATGGTTTATTAAATCATCAATTGATTGCATCTGTGGCTGATTACATCAACGAAGGGTGTGCCTTCAGCAATCACCTGGATTTAATCCAAACAGTTGAAGACTTTTAAGGGAGAAAAGAGAGAACATTCACTTCTTCAACCAGCCAGCCTCTCCTGGGGAGTTCATTGGAGACCTTCATTGGAGTTGCCAGCTCGCTGCCTGCCCTACAGAATTTGGACTCGTGCATCCTGCTCTGCAGAATTTGGACTCTGGTATCTCCATAGTAGCAAGAGACACTTTTATAAAACCTCATATTTACAGATATCTCCTGTTGGTTCTATTTCCCTAGAGAACCCTAACTAATACAGCATGCTACTGGTGAAGCACAAGGTAAAAAACAAGCTCAGAGACACTGAGTAATGTCCTGTGGGGCCAGTTGCAAGATGAAATATGATCTTTACCTGCAGATTTGACAGGGTGGTCCAGGAGCATCCCCAGAGTCAAAGTGAGCAGTCCTGGGGGAGAAGTAAACTCATCACCCCAGTGAAGATTAGTCCAATGTTGGTCTGGGAGAGAATTGGAATTCACTTCAGAAAGCCCTAGGAAAGTGTACCCTGGAGTCTCCCAAATGCTAACCTGGAAGATAATCTCAAATGCTAAACTGGAAAGTAAATGTTTGTAGATGTTGAAATGAGATGCTTGCAAGCTTGTTTCAACCAGGAATTTTCAAAATCTGTATGTCATGTATAAACAGAAGGTTTTACATGTAATAACTTTTTGTTAACTTAATAACACTTCAGAAAGAATCTTTGCCTTGTATTTCATATATTTCCAGAAGTTCTTCAAAACTTCCCTGTATTTCAAAAATCACAGGGAAGATATACACTCAGAATTTGTCAATGAATCTAATGCTATGAGGAAACATATTTTACAAATATACTGCACTACGTTTCAGCTATTACTACTGGAAAGAGAGAGGTCAAATATTTAATTTGTTGTATCATTCAATCCTCATAACAACTCTATATAGCACAACGGTCAAGAACTAAGATTCTGTAGTCAAAATATCTGGTTTCAACTCTCAGTTTGATCTCAGTTGACATTAAAACAAATGATTTAATGTCTCTGAGCCTCACTTTGCTCAGATGTAAAGTGTAAATACCCAAGTCTCAGGGTAGATAAGACAATTGAAGAATGAATACTATTATGCAATTCTGATAATAAAGAGCAAATAATTTTGTTAGTGCTATAGACCCATATTATCTCCCAATTGAAATCTGCTACTTTTTTATAAAGAAATTGTGTGACAGAATAGATTCAAACCAGACACTTCTGACTTCAGCACCCAGATACAGTAACACCATGTCATGCTACCTCGGCCTTAAAGCTCTTCTCTTTACCCAGTTTAAACATTTCAATTCAATCTATTTTTTCTAACAGTGATGTGTTTACTCCCACATTAAGCACTACTTGTCACATGCTCCTGTATCACTTTTCAGAATCATTTGACACAAAAGTCTTTATAAATGGCTTCTGAATTCTCTTATGTAGGTCTTTCCATCCAAATATTTGTGCACCTATGAACTGAGCCCTTGTTATGTCAACATTTAAGAAAGCAAAATCAGGTCCAATTATTAAGTGTTGTGAAGCAGAAAGCAAGAAGCAAGTAGCACCTAGTTAACTCTTGCACCTTCAATTTGCCGTTTCTGAACCCATTAAATTCTCTTCTGAGAGGCATAACTGAATTTTGAAACCAAATTATTAATCTCTTATGTTATGACTTGACTACACTGAATCTCTGCTAAAGCCAGGTCAGAAAAATTTGTGTGAATCAAGTATCAACCAAACAGAAATTATCTGCCAATTGCCCTAAATATTTTAGATTCTTCCCCTAAACTAGTTGTAGTTCCTGTCCATCAGTAAAGATCCTCAAGACTGCATCAGAAGCAGAATCTTATTTACATGGATTTATTTCCTTCTAAGGCTCAAATCATAGTCTGTAGATTCAACTGCTTAATCTCAAATACTCAGAATTTGATACATTTAAAAATTAAACTTATTTCTGACCCTATCTCACTGAGCAATGAAAATTTCTCTGTGATTTCTTATTCATTAAAATTAAATGTTATTAATATCGAAGCTCAAACATGGTCAGCATGAATTTTAGCTCTCTTTAGATCAGGAACCTAGTAAATTTTTGAGGAAACTATATTGCTAATGAAATCCCAAACCAGAACCATTAACAACAACAACAAATGTAAGCCTCGAGAACCACCTTTGGACCATAAAGCATGAACAATCTATATTCAGGATGTGAAAAATGTTCTCCCAAGAATCCTCCAATGCTTCTTCAGGTAAATTTATGAAAGATAACCTCTCGAGACCAGCAAGAAGCACTCCCTCCAGACTGTAGAATCAAGCTCTAATCAAGAGATTCCCCCACTGCTTGGGCCAAGGAGCTCCATGACACCTAACACATTTCATCATGGCTATAAACTTGTGACTGATGATGGGTTTTGACAATTCTTCTATTTACCAAATATGATTTTTTAAATTATGTGCTGTTATCCTGTCCCTATTCAAACAACATAAATTGGATATTTGTGTTATGGGAAAGGGCCTAGATAATTTTATTTAAATTCATAGATTACCAGACAAGGTGGAGCTGCATCTGGAGCAGATGAGAACTGCAGTACACCTAGATTTCTGGACTTTGTGTCAGATCCAGTAACTGGATGTGATTTTGGGCACTCTCCCTTCAGAGGCAGTAGAGGCACATGCATTCTATTTGTGGAAGGAAGAGGATAAACAGAAGTTTGGGGTTCAGAAGCATAGAATGGTGCAGAGACTTATAAGTGTTCGTAAAACCTTACTTCCTCATCTTCTTTATGTGCAGCCTGGCTACATTTCACAGTCATCCTTGCAGTTTGATATGACAATGTATCAAAGTTTTTGCTAATGGAATGTGAACAGAAGGGCTGTCATATTAAAGTCTCCCACATATGTTCCTTCATGCACTTTCCCCTTCCACCAACTTGAGGCAGATGACCTTGGAGTACTGTGGTGGAAGGTGAAAGAACCAACAGATGGAAGGAGCCTGGGGCTTTGCATCATCACTTGGAAGAGGTCTGCAAATCAAGAACATTCAATTTAGTTTCATTGTATTTTGCTAGAGGTTCATTTTTTAAGGAAATTTTCAAACACACTCACCAGTAAAGAGAATTGTACAATGAACCAATGTATCACTCTTCCACCTTCTATAATTACTACAGTTACTTTTAACAAACTTGTTTCATTTATCTCCTTGAAATTGATTTTTTTGGCTGTATAATTATGAAGAAATCCAAGGTTCAATATCATTTAGATTCATAAGTAATGCAGTATATATGTCTAATAGATAAAGAATTTTTTTCAAAAACAAACTTCATGCCATCATCACCTAACATAATCTAACAGTATTTTTTTAAAAAACTAATCCATTGCCTTTTTAAAATATAGTTTTATTGAGACATATTCACACACCATACAATCCATCCAAAGTAGACAATCAGTGGTTCATAGTTTTATCATGTAGTTGTGCATTCATCACCATGATCATTTTTAGAACATTTGCATTACTCCAGAAAAAGAAATAAAAAGAAATAAGAAAACCCTACACATCTCATACCCTTTACCTTTCCCCCTTATTGACCACTAGTATTCTGCTCTACCCAATTTTAAGACTTACAATAGAGGTAAATTAACTAAGACAGTGTAGTATTGTCAGAGATAGATATATAGATCAGTGGAACAGAAGAACACATCCAGAAATAGATCCATACAAACATGGGCAACCAACTTTTTTTTCCTATATAATTATACAATCATTATCAAAGATCAGGGCTATTGGATTATAGTCCAACAGCTTCAGGTATTTCTTTCTATCAATTCTAAAACACTAGACACTAAAATGAAATGTCTGTATAATGAGTCAGTAGTCACAGTCATTTGTTAAATCCTAATTTCTCAGTTACACCTCCTGCCTCTCATTTGGTCATTCTCTCAATCTTCAGGGGGTTTCTAACAGCAATTCCTTAACATCATTTTGTACACAATCCAGATTCAAATTTCTTCTGTTAGCTCAAAAATGACTTCCTGAAATTGGTCTTTTTGAACTAGGATCCTAACAAGGTTGATATACTATATTGGATGTCTCTTAAATCTGCTTTCTCAAGCATTTATCCATGCCTCTTTATATGACTTGAAAATATATTTGCACATTTTCACTTTCTTGATAGTACCCTTTAATGCACAAAGGTTTTTAATGTTGAGAAAGTATAATTTATCTATTGTTTTCTTTTGTTTCTTGTGCATTTGGTATATCTAGGAAAATGTAGCTCAATTCAAGGTCACAAAACATTGTTCCTATGTTTTCTTCTAATAGTTTTATCCCTTATATGTAGGTCTTCATTCCATTTGGAGTTATTTTCTTTATATAGTGAGCAATGGAATTTAATTTCATTTTTTGATTGTAGATATTCAGTTGTCCCAACAACATTTGTTGAAAAGAGTATTATTTCCCCAATTGAGTCTTGGTATATATGTCAAAAATCAATTGCCCATAATATGTATTTGTTTTTTTCTGGACTTTTACTTCTATATGCCTATATTAATGCCAGAACCATATTTTTTGGTTACTATAGATTTATAGTATGTTTTGAAATCGGGAAGTATGAGTACTCCAGGGTGCTATTATTTTTCAAATTGTTTTGGCTTTTTTATGTCTTTTACATTTCTGTATGAAATTTCTGAAAAAAAGGTGGACTGGGATTGGATTGAATCAGCAGATCAACTTGGGGAATATTACTATGTCAACAATATTGTCTTCTTCTCCAAGAACACAGACTGTCTTTTCATTTATGTAGGTCTTTAATTTCTTTCAGTAATATTATTTGTTTTCAGTGTATGTCTTGCATTTCTTTTGTTTAATTTATTCTGAATAATTTAAATTTTGATGCTCTTGTAAATGGAATTGTTTTCTTGATTTATTTCTCAGACTGTTGATTGCTTGTGTATAGATATACAATTTATTTTTCTATTCTGCAGCTTTACTGACATCATTTATTAGCTCTAATAGTTTGTGTGTGAGTGTGTGAGTGTGTATTTCTCAGCATTTTCTGTAGAAAAGATCTTGTGATCTGTGGCCAGAGATAGTTTCCCTTTTTCCTTTCCAATATAGAGAACTTTAATTATTTTCTTGCCTAATTTTCTCCAGGACAATGTTAGATAGAAGTGAGGAGAGCATACATCCTTGTCTTGTTCATGAACTTAGGGGAAACAAATTCAGATTTTCATCATTAACTATACTCTTACTGTTGATTTTCTTTAGATGCACTTTATCCAGTTGAGAACTTTCTCTTCCTTTCTTGGTGTTTGAGTGTTTTATCATGAAATGGTGGTGTTTTATGCCATATGCTTTCTCTCCATTTATTAAGATGATTATGTGGTTTTTGTCCTTTATTCTTTAAATATGGTGTATTGCATTGCCTTATATTCATATGCTTAACCAACTTTGCCTTCCTAGGATAAATCCCTTTGGATATGTGTGTAATATTTTATATGCTGCTACATTCAGTTTGCTAGTATTTTGTTTAGGATTTTTGGATATACCTTCATAAGGAATATTGATCTCTAGTTTTGTTTTGTGAGGTCTGTATGGTTTTAGAATCAGAGTATTACAGGCCTCATACAATGAGTTGGGAAGGGTTTCCTCCTCTTCTTTTTTGAAAGTTTCTGAAGGATTAGTGGTAATTGTTTAAACATTTGGTAGAATTTGCCAGTGAAGACATCTGGTCTTGGCTTCTTTGTGGGCAGCTCTTTTTTTTTTCTTTTTTTTTTTTATTAAATTCAATTTTACTGAGATATATTCACATGCCATTCAATTATCCATGGTGTACAATCAACTATTCACAGTACCGTCATATAGTTGTACACTCATCACCCCAATCTATTTTTGAACATTTTTCTTACCCCAGAAAGAATAAGAATAAAAAATAAAAGTAAAAAAGAGTAGCCAAATCATTCCCGCATCCCATCTGATTTTTCATTTAGTTTTTGTCCCCATTTTTCTGCTCATCCATTCATACACTGGATAAAGGAGTGTAATCCCCAAGGTTTTCACAATCACGCTGTCACCCCTTATAATCTACATTGTTATATAATCGTCTTCAGGAGTCCAGACTACTGGGTTGGAGTTTGGTAGTTTCAGGCATTTACTTCTAGCTATTCCAATACATTAAAACCTAAGAAGGATTATCTGTATAGTGCATAAGAATGTCCACTGGAGTGACCTCTCAACTCCATTTGAAATCTCTCAGGCAGTGACAATCTATTTCATTTAATTTCACATCCCCTTTTGGTCAAGAAGATGTTCTCAATCGCACGATGTCAGGTCCAGATTCATCGCTGGGAGTCATATCCTGTGTTGCCAGGGAGATTTACACCCCTAGGAGTCAGGTCCCACATAGAGGAGAGGGCAGTGAATTCACCTGCAGAGTTGGCTTAGAGTTGCCACATCTGAGCAACAAAGAGGTACCCAGGGGAAGACTCTTAGGCACAATTATAAGCAGGTTTAGCCTCTTCTTTGCAGTAACGACCTTCGTAAGGTCAAGGCCCAAGATAAGAGGGCTCGGCATACCAAATAATCAGTCCTCAGTGTTTGTCAGAAAATCAGCAACAATCCAGGTTAGGAAGTCCAACACTTCCACATTTTCCTGTGGGCAGGTTTTTGATAATTAATTCAAGCTCTTTACTTGTTACTGGTTTATTTGGATTTTCTATTTCTTCTTGCCTCATTTTTGTTACTTTGTCTCATTCTCAGAATTTATCCATTTGATATGGTCTTCTAATTTGTTGGTATACAATTGTTCATAGTATTTCCATACAATCCATTTAATTTCTGTAAATTTGGTAATACTGTACCCTCTATCAATCCAGATTTTATTAATTTGAGACTTCTCTCTTTTTTCTAGCTCAGAATAGCTACAGTTTGTCAATTTTGGTGTTTTTTTTTGTTTTGTTTTTTTTTTTTCCCAAAGGCACACTTTTAGTATCATGAATTTATTCTACTTTTTTTTTCCAACTCTTTATTTCCACTCTAAAGTTTATCATTTCCTTCATTCTTTTGGCTTTCATTTTACTTTGTTTTCTTTTTCTAGTTTCTTAAGGTGTAAAGCTAAATTATTGATTTGAGATCTTTCTTCTTTTTTAATGTAGGCATTTATAGCCATACATTTCTGTATAAGCACCGATTAGCTGCATCCCATTAGTTTTGGTGCACCGTTTCTGCTTTCATTAATCTCAAAATATTTTCTAATATCCCTTTTGATTTTTCTTTCACTGATTTAGTTTTTAGGAGTTTGTTGTTTAATTCTACAATTGTTAGTTTCCTAAAATTCCTTCTGTTATGGATTTCTAATTTCATTCCATTGTGGTTAGATAATATATTTGTAAAATTTAAATCCATTAAATTTACTGATACTTGTTTTATGGCTAAAATATGGTCTATCCTGGAGAATATTCTGTGAGCACTTGAGTGGTCTGTCTATTTTGCCGGGTGTTATAGTCTATAGACGTTTGTTAAATCTCTGCTTTATAATGCTTTCCAAGTATTCTGTTTCCATTTTGATCTTCTGCCTAATTATTCTTTCCATTATTGAAAGTGGGTCATTGAAGTCTACAATGACTATTTTTCAAATTGTCTATTTCTTCAGTTCTGTCAGTTTTTGCTTCATGTATATTGGGCCTCTCTTGCCAGGTGCATATATGTTTATAATGTTATAACTTCTGAAAGGACTGACCCTTTTATTGTTATAAAATGTCTTCCCTAGTCTTAGTCTGCAGTGATTATTTTTTGGCTTAAAAAGCAGTCTATTATGTCTGATAGTATAGTCATTCTAGTTCTTTTTATGTTACTGTTTGCAAGACATAAATTTTTCCATCCTTTTGCTTTCAACCTATTTGTGTCTTAAAATGTCTTCTGTAGACATCATATGGTTAGGTCATTTTAAAAATCCATTTTACCAATCTCTCTCTTTTGATGTAATGTCAGTCCATTTGCATTTACTGTAATTACCGATAAGATAGAATTTACAGCTGACATTTTGCTATTGTTTTCTTTTTTGTTCCTCTGTTCCTCTATTACTGCCTCTTTTATGTAATACATATATTCAGTGTGCTTTGTTTTTTTAAATATATTTTTTCAGTTTTTGTATTGATCTTACTGTTTCAACTTATAACAATCTAGTATGGATTAATACCATCTATATTTCAATAGTATTCAAAAACTGTTCTCCTGTATAGCTCCATTCCCTCTCCCCTCCTTTGTGCTATTATTGTCATACAAATTACTTCCTTATACATTGTATGCCCATTGACACAGATTTATAGGTATTGCTTTACGAAGTTGTCTTTTAAATCAGATAGGAGAAAAAAGTGTTACACAAAACACATTTATAATGACTTTTATGTGTATCAATATGCTTACATTTACCATTTCTCTTTATTTCTTCTTGTAGCATTGAGTAACTATCTAGTGTCCTTTCATTATTTCCTTAAGGAATTTCTTTAGTTTTTCTCATTGTGAAGGTCTGCTAGTGAAAAATTCTCCCTTTTATTTTTCCTGGAAATGTCCTAACTTCTCATTCATTTTTAAAGGATCACTTTGCTGGATATTGAGTTCTTGGTTGATAGTATTTTTCTTTCAGCACTTTGTGCCATCTGACTACCTTCTGGCCTCCATGATTATTGTTGAGAAACAGGCTATTCATTTTTTGAGTTTCTTTAGGACATGATGAGTTGCTTCTTCATTACCATTTCAAGATTCTCTTTGTCTTTATTTTTCAGCAATTTGGTTGTGATTTCTCTAGGTGTGGATCTCTAATTTTATCTTGCCTGTAGTTCATCATGCTGCTTAGACACATAGATTAAGTTTTTTTTCCATCAAATTTGGGAAGGTTTTGGCAATTATATTTTCAAGTATTCTTGTTGCCCTTTTTCTCCTCCCTTTCTGTTGGGACTCCTATTGTGCGTATGCTGGTACATTTGATAGTGTCATGTAGGTCTCCTAGGCTCTTTTAATTATTCTGTTAATCTTTTTTTCTTTCTGTTCCTCAGACTGTATATTCTCAGTCGACTTATGATCAAGTTCACTGATTTATTTTCTTTTACCTGTTCAAAACTGCTATTGAGCATCACTAGTGAATTTTTCATTTCAGATATTGCATTTTTTAACTCCAGATTTTCTATTTGGTTCTCTTTTTTTCCATATAATTTCTCTTTATTATTTCACTTTACCTATATTTTATTTGGGTGATACATTCCTTAAGTTCTTTTAGATGTAGTTAGCTTCCTTTAGTAATTTGAACATATGTAAAAAACCAATTTAAACTCTTGCTTAGTTTATCTAAGATCTGGACTTCCTCTGGGACAGTTTCTTCTGACTACTGTTTTCCCTGTGTATGTGCCTTCATGTTTTGCTTGTTTCATATTCACTTCCTGAAAACTGTACATTTAAAATCATATAATGTGACAACTCTGAAATCAGATTCTTCCACTCCCCAGTTTGTTGTCACTGTTTTTGTTCTTTTGTTGTTTGTTTGTTTAGTGACTTTTCAGAATGAAATTGGTGAAGTCTGGATTCTTTGTCAATGTGGTCACTGAAGTCTTTTATTGGTTAGATTAGTGGTCAGCTAATGATTGAACAGAGATTTCCACAAACACCTGGGATTGTTAAGTCTCCCAGTCTTTGTTGAGAGCTCTGTATACATGTTAGGGCATGACTCCAATACTCAGCTAGACAGATAGTTTACAATTTTGCCTTAACCTTCAATTCCTACTTGGCCAGAATTGCAAGGTCAACCAGAGGTGAGAGTTCAGAGCCTTCTAGAGTTTTTCCTGAAAGTTCACACAGCCCTGAGCATGTGCACAGCCTTTTGCATATATGTGGACTTCTAGCTTCCCAGGTATATGTCAGAGCTATTTAAAGTCCCTATGGACATCATCTCATTCACCAGCTTTTCCTTTAATATTTATAGATAAGCTTGTTGTTTGCCACAACATTTATTGCAGCCTCACATAACCACAATGTTAAACAGTTGCTGCTAATTGCTTTTTACAAATTTCTCTGGGGAAAGGCCATTCACATTAGCAAACTCTGAGTTGGGTCAAATAATGTTGAGTCTTCCCAGTGGGTTTTTCCAAAGAACTATCAGATAAGTCAAATGATGGCAGTGCACTCAGGAGGGGCTTTGAAGGAGCTCCATCTCTGTTCTGACTCCTCTAGTGAAGTTAAGTGATTGTGGACAGCTTATTTTCAAGGCTACCATGAAGCTGGAGAGGGGATATGGGAATAGGGCAAGTTAAAGTGTTGCTCTTCTTACAGATATTCAGCTGTTCTTTTTGAATAAATGCCCCCCAGATTTTTGTAAGCATATGTTTAATTTCCAGAGTTCTTAAAAGTTGGTTTTGTCAATTTTTGCAAGTCCCTTTTGACTTAATGGAGAAGATTTTCATAGATCTTTACTCTGCCATTCCAAATTATATCATTTGAGATGTGAAATTTTAATATCTGTGTTCACAAATGAGCCTTTGAAACCACCATTATCAGACATAAAATTAAATATTATTTCAAATAGGTACAAAAATTTGAACACAAACCTGAGGAATTGGTAAATAAAAGAAATATTTTTTTCTGAATAATAAATAGTCATTAGCTGTTTTCCTTCATATACTTGATTATAACTCTTGGAACTGTTAACATTTCAGAAGGCTAGTTACACATGTTAAATTTCTGGGAAAACTTAGTTTAAGCATCTCTCAAATTATTAGTTGTGTTGGTGGTGTAAACATTTCAAGAATGCACTATCTACTCAAGTGTTTGGATTATATCCACCAAGAAAGCCACACATAAATGTACATTTTAAAACTATAAAGAATTTGATGACACTCTCTTCTATTTAACTTGAGCATCTTACTTTTCCCAAGAACACATTCCTTATATTGCTAAATATACTTTTCTGAATGTGTTGGCTTTCCTAAATGGAAAGACTTGATTTAATTTCAAATTTCACAGTCACAATTCTGCTTCAAGTTATTTAACAACAGTGGCAATATTTGGACAATCATGGCATCATTTTAAGCTACTTGAACCTTGTTCATACACTCGAGAATTTTGTTAGATCCCCTATTACATCAACCCTATTTCCTAAATTCTTCTGCATATACATTCTCAAATAATTTTCTTATTATGTGCTGACATAGTTGGAGATTTTATATTGTGCTCAATTTAAGTACTTCATGTTCCCTGGAACTAGTTTTAGCCATATTGCTCCCATTGTCCTTCTTATCAGCAAGCTGCAGACTCTGTCCCAGTATAACAGTTGAATATTATATTCTTTGGTTCAGAAATATTCTATCTCCTTTGGAAATTTAGAGGATATCTGTGAGCTTCTGGACTTCTTAAAACAAAATAACTCCATAATATCTTAGTTGTTTAAGTCCCCCAATTTCAAACTGGATGTCATGAAATTTCAATTAAAGCCTTAAAGTGTATCTTTGTTTCTTTATTCTCCTTCACTAAAGTCTGACAATTTAAAACAATTCTTTACCATTATCATTGTAAAACTTATTTCATATTTATATATCACAAGATTACCTATATAAAATAGTTTGACTCTCCTATCCCTTGGGATACTTTTATGGGATTTTAAGGAACACAAATAAATTTAATTGATGAAGCTGTCATATAAGAATCTCCACATTTTCAGACTAAGTGAAATGTAGTGCCAATCAAGCTAGTTGAAAGTAGGCTACAGAGACTTGTAATGTAGACAGTAATTTATTACTATTTATTATCTACTTTTTCTCACTCTCTTTCTACAGCTACTTTCCATCAGCTTTTAAACAGACTCAACTCAATCCCACACTGGAATGAAAGAGAGGAATAAATAGAGAACCCTTTTCTATACCACATTCACTTTATCACCCTCTGCCTCAGATGCTGTGCATTTATCTTCATCTCTGTGGCCAAAACGCTTAAAAATTTTCAACCTTCAGTATCTTCATGTATTCATGTACCACAGTTATCAGCCAACTAAACTGACTCTATCCTCATCATTTCATAGAATTTTCTTTCACCATGATAACCATTGATATCAATTGATCAGTGGTTAGAACAGACATCTTCGTCTCTTTTCCAATCATATGAGGAAAATATTCAGTCCAGAATTTAATAGAATAATGTAAACTGTAGGTTTTTTGGCAGACATCTTTCACCCAGTTGAGGAAATTCCATTCTAAGTTTGCTGAGAATTTTTATCATTAATGAATTTGAATATATTTTAAATTTAATTTTTAATTAGAGAAGGTATGGACTTACAGAAAATCATGTGAAAAATACAGCATTCCCCAAACCCCCAATCCCATATTATTAACACTTTGTATTAGTGTGGTACTTTTGTTACAATTGATGAAATAATACTATAATTCTACTATTAACTATAGTCCATAGCTTACATTAGGATTCATTTTTCCCAATATACCACCTTATTATTAACACCTTGCATTATTGTGCTGTATTTGTTATAATTCATGAGAGAACATTTTTATAATTGTACTATTAACTATAGTCCATCATTTATAATAGTGTTCACTGTGTTGTACAGTCTTATGTTTTATCTTTTAATTTTTATTCTAGTAACATATATGTGACCTAAAATTTCCCCTTTTCACCACACTCACATATTTAATTCAGTGCTGATAATTACACTCAAAATGTTATACTACCATCACCACTGTCCATTTCCAAAACTTCACAGTCAACTCAAATAAAAATTGTGTTCAAATTAAGCATTAACTCCCCATTCCCTCCATCAACCAAGTCCAGGTAACCTATGTTTTAGATTCTATCTCTATGAGTTTGCTTATTCTAATTTATTATATAGTACATATTTTCTTATATTATATATTATATAATATATATTATATATAATGATATTATTTGCATATTAGCAAACTGGAACAGTCTGGCTTATGTCACTCAACATAATGTCTTCAAGGCAATCCATGCTGTTGCTAGAACTAGAACTGCAGTCCTTTTTTAATGCTGAATAATATTCCCTTGCATGTATATACTACATTTTGTTTATCCATTCATTAGTTGATGGACACTTGGGTTGCTTCCATCTTTTGGCAATTGGGAATAATACTGCTATGCATGTCAGTGTGAAAATATCTGTTCAAGTTCTTGCTTTCCATTCTTTTGGGTATATACCTAGTAGTGGGGTTGCCAATCATATGGAAATTCTATACTTAGCTTTCTGAGGGACTGCCAAACTGTCATCCAAGCAGCTGCACCATTTTTCATTTCCAGTAGCAATGAGTGAGTGGTACTATTTCTCCATATCCTCTCCAACACCTGTAGTTCTCTGTTTTTTAATAGTAGCCATTGTAGTAGCTGCAAAACAGTATCTCATTGTGGTTTTGAATTACATTTCCCTAGTAGCTAATGATATTGAGCATTTTTTCATGTGCTTGTAAGCCATTTGTATATGCTCTTTGGAGAAATATCAACCCAAGTCTTTTGCCCATTTTTTAAAAATTGGTTTGTTTGTCTTTTTATTGTTGAGTTGTAGGATTTCTTTATATATTCTAGATATTAAACCCTTATCAGATATGTGGGATTTCTTTATATATTCTGGATATTAAACCCTTATCAGATATGTGGTTTCCAAATATTTTCTCCTATTGAATAGTTGTCTTTTCACTTCTATGATAAAGTCTTTAGATGCACAAAAGGTTTTAATTTTGATGAGGTCCCATTTATCTGGTTTTTCTTTGCTGTTTGTGCTTAAGGTGTAATGTATACAAAAACTATTGCCTAACACAAGATCCTGAAGATGCTTCCCTACATTTTCTTCTAGCAGTGTTATAGTGCTGGTTCTTATATTTCAATTTTTGATCCATATTGAGTTCATTTTTGCATATGGTGTGCAATAGGGTCCACTTTCATTCTTTTTCATATGGATATGCAGTTCTCCCTGCATCAATTGTGGAAAAGACTATTCTTTTCCAATTGAGTGGACTTAGCAGCCTTGTCAAAAATCAGTTGGCCATAGATGTGAGGGTCTATTTCTGAACTCTCAATTTGATTCCATTGGTCTATATGTATGTCCTTGTGTCAGTACCATGCTGTTTTGACCAGTGTAATTTTATAATAAGCTTTAAACTCAGGATGTGTGAGTCCTCCACCTGTTTTCTTTTTCAATATGGTTTTGGCAATTAGGGGACACTTACACTTCCAAACCAATCTGATAATTGGCTTCTCCATATTTGCAAAGTAAGCTGTTCAGATTTTGATTGGGATTGCATTAAATCTGTAAATTATTTGGGCAGAAATGACTTCTTAAAAATACTTAGTCTTCCAATCTATGGGCCTGGAATGTCCTTCTATTTATTTAGATATTCTTTGATTTCTTTTAGCAAAATGTTTTAGATTTCCATGCAGAAGTCCTTTATATCCTTGGTTAAGTTTACTCCTAGGTATTTGCTTCTTTTAGTTCCTATATTACATGGAATTTTTTTCTTTATTTCCTCCTCAAATTGCTCATTACTTGTGTGTAGAAACACTACTGATTTTTGCACATTGATCTTCTACCTTGCCACTGTGCTGAATTCATTTATTAGCTCCAGTACCTTTGTTGTAGATTTTTCAGGACTATATATATATAGGATCATGTCATCTGCAAATGTGAAAGTTCTACTTTTTTTCTTTCCAATTTGTATTCCTTTTCTTTTTCTTGCCTAACTGCTGCTAGAACTTCCATAGTAATGTTGAAAAACAGTGGTGACAGAGGGCATCCTTGCATTTTTCCAGAATTTAGAGGGAATGTTTTAAGTCTTTCACCATTGATTATGATGTTAGCTGTGGGTTATTCTTATATGTCTTCATCATATTTAATAGTTTCCTTCTATTTCATTCTTCTAAGTGTTTTTATAAACAAAGGATGCTAGATTTTGACAAAAGCCTTTTCTGCTTCTATTGAGATGATCTTGTAGATTTTTTCCTTCATTTTGTTAATATACATTTACATTAATTGATTTTCTTATGTTGAACCATCCCTGGGATAAAGTCCACCTGATCATCTTGTGTAATTCTTTCAGTGTGCTGTTGAATTTGATTTACAAGTACTTAGTTGGGGGGTTTTGAATCAATATTCATTAGAGAAATTGGTCTGAAATGTCTTTTTCTGGTACTATCTTTATCTAGCTTTGGTACTGGTGATGTTGCCCTCATAGAATGAATTAGGTATTCTTCACTTCTCTTTCATTTTTTTTTTTTTTTTTTTGAAACAGTTTGAACATGATTGGTATTAATACTTCTTGACATACTGGTAGAATTCACCAGTGAATTTATCTGGTCCTGGACTTTTCTTCGTTAGGAGGTTTTTGATGGCTGGTTAAATCTCAACTTGTAATTGGTCTGTTGAGGTCTTCTATTTCCTCTAGAGTCAGTGTAGATTCTTCACGTGTTTCTAGGAATTTGTCCATTTCAGGTAGGTTGTGTAATTGTTGGCATTCAGTTTTTTATAGTATCCTTTTATGATTGTTTATCATTTCTGTGGGGTCAGTAGTAATGTCCTCCTTCCCATTTATGATTTTATTTATTTGCATCTTCTTCCTTTTTACCTCATCAGTCTAGCTAAGAGCTTGTAAATCTTATTAGTCTTTCCAAAGAACCAACTTTTGGTTTTGTTAATGCTCTTTATTGATTTTTTATTCTCTATTTCATTTATTTCTGTTCTAATCATTGTTATTTCTTTCCTTCTGCTTGCCTTGGATTTAGTTTGCTGTTCTTTTTCTAGTTCCTCCAGGTGTACAGTTAGGTCTTTGATTTTATGTCTTTCTTCTGCAAGTATATAGGGCTATTAATTTCCCTTTCAGCACTGCCTTCATTGCATCCCATAAGTTTGATATGTTTTGCTCTCAACTGGATATCTGATTATTTTGATGTATTAACTTTGAAGGTCATTTTCTCCCTGTTGTCTAGGGTTTTAATGTTGATTGACTTTGCATTAAGTTCTTCTTTGACATTTAGTCCAATTTATTCTGGTCTTTAAGGGTAGCTTCTGTTTAACTGTTCAGATTTTCTCTTCTTCTTTATCTGTTTCTTTCCCTAGATATGTGTTACAATGTTTAAGATTGCACTTTTTATGCAATTGTTTCACCTCCAGGAGAAACCTTCCTTTCCTCTGTTCCTTCTCAGGAAATCTTGATCTCTTTTCTTTGTTTCTGTGCTGAATTTTCTTCCCAGCTCCTATGATTAGTTTAAATTCTCTTCCTCACTCAGTTCACCCTAATGCTTACACTTTTCAGTTCTGGGACCCATCCTATTTTACTGCAACTCAGTTTTTTGTTTGTTTGTTTGTTTTTTTTTTTTTTTTTTTTTTTTTTTTTTTTTTTTTTTTTTTTTTTTTCCTGTGAAGTTTTTCTGCCCCTAGCTTCTTCCCCATTAGGGTAGCCTACTTCAGGGACCCTGATGGGTTCATTCCAGAAATGTGGGTAGATTAATTCAGAAAGATCCATTTTGCATTTGGTGGGCCAGTGAACAGATACTGGACTGAATGTGGTACCTCTTACCAATGCTTCTGCTGTGGTCTCTCTCTCTCTTTTTCTTCCCTGGGGGTCCTTTCATATGCAACACTCCTCAGTGGCTTGTATTCTGCCCTGGGTCTCTGCAGACTTAACGTCCCTGTGCTTGGATATGTAGGGGCTTCTAACTTGTTCTGTGAGTGGCTCTATGGTCTGCCTCTATGGCAGGAGGGACCTGAACTGTGTGCCTCTGCAGGATGCCTAAGTTGCTCATGGAACAAGTAAAGGTGAAGGCTTTGGACTGGTGAGTCTGGGAGGGAAATCTACCACCTGATCTTGGAGATTATTTTTCTTTTTCTCTGAATCAGCATTTGTGGAGTCCTTCTCCACTCTCTATCATACTCCAGGGTTCTAATCCAGTAAAATTCATCCATTTATTTGTTGATTCAGAGGGGAGACTTTTCCTGGGGATGTCTCATATCACCATGTTGATCAATGCTGGATGTCTTTTAAGTACTTTTTCATGTGTTGACATTATCATTTTTTTATTTTTTTATTTTTTTATTTTATTTTATAAAAGAAATTCCATTGATTGATTTTCAAATGTTGAAAAACTCTTGCATTTCTTGGCTGAAACACAATTGGTCATGGTGTAAAATATATTTACACATTGGTGGATTTGATTGAATATTGTTTTATGAAGCTTTTTGTGTCTACATTTATAAAGGATATTGTTTTATAGTTTTCTCTTAAATATCTTTTAAAATGTTGTGGTTTTTCTGAAGCAGAATAATGATGCCCTCTGAAATGAACTGAGACATGTTCCCTCTTTATTTTACAATCAATATTAATTGGATGAATAAATGTTACAAGTTATGAAACTGTAAAACAGAAATCTTATAATTTAAAAGACTGAGAATGAGAAAGGTCAGAAACCATATCTAATAAATCTGTAAAACACAAATCAATTATGTCAAAAGAAAAATAAATGTTACTTTCAAAGGATTCACAATTTAATAAAATATAAAATGCAGTTTATTGAGTTACTATAAATTGACAATTGACTTTCATTTTCTCCATTCAAAACTATATCTTCTTGAAATTTAAGGGTAAAAAGTAGTGTGGGAGATCATAGTGAATGTTGAACTAAAGCATAAAAAGTAACTTCATTTCTTAGGCATTTCCCTTTGCCAGATTTTTTTTTCCTTTGTTAAATTTCTCTTTGTAGTAATTGTGTGTGTTCTTGATCACACTGATGCAAATTCAGATGTTGACAGCACATGAAGCACTGTCTTCAGAAGTCATCAATTAAGCAGCCCACAATTTCCAGGATGCCAAGTTAAAAAGTAAAATCATAGGAGGAATAATACCTTGTCTTTACTTTTTAATGAAAATGTGTAAAAACTTGGGCAAGTATGTCAGATTTGAAATTTTCTTTATTTCCTTTTCATATTATCAATCATAAGGTCAATATTTTCTGTGTTTTGCTTTACTTGCAGGGTTTTCCTCAATACTCTCTGTGATCCTGAACACCTAGATCCAAATACTTGGAAATTACTAACATAACCTGGAGGAAATGACTGCATAAGATGGAGTCTCAATGCATGCATATAAAAGCATTCATTGAGAAAATTCTCACAAGTAGTGAATGCAAGCCCTTTAAAAAAAGAAACCTTATATTTATTTTGTTATCTCTCTAGTGTCTATTAAAATACCTTACTTGGAAGTTGATATTCCAATGGTTCACTGAAGAGATGGAATTTTCCACTGAATTTTTCCCCTATATTTTGTATTCCACAGGTTTTGAATATAAATGAAAATATAAAATACACACACATATATTTATATTTTAATCAAAATTCTATATAATTTTCTATCATTTGAAGCTGGATTTTAAAATTATAAAATAAAACAGAACAAAGGAACACAGCATGAGAATACAAATCTTCTTATCATTAACATCCAGTTGGATTCTCTAGAAGTATGCTTTGTCAAACAACTTTTTTTTTTTTATCTTTCTGGATTCTATATTCATACATTTGCATCTCTCTTTCTCTCCCTTTTTCCTCTTCTCCTCCTCTTCCTCTTCTTCCCTCCCTCCCTCTCTCCTACAGAGCTTTAACTTATCTCCTATTTATTTGCATATAAGTAGTCTCTGTTTTTAGATTCATTTACCCTGGTTTCTTTTGTTGTTGTTAACAGAACTACTTTCCAACAAATTTGCAGATCTTCCCTTTTCTGTATTCTCTTTTATGCCACTGGCTCATTTTGCCAAAAGTGGCAAAGGTTCTAGTTTGCTAATGCTGCTATTAAGCAAAATACCAGAAATGAATTGGCTTTTACAGAGGGGGTTTATTTGATTACAAAGTTACAGTCTTAAGGCCATAATAGTGTCCAAGCTAAGGCATCAATAATAGGATACCTTTGTTGAAGGATGACCAGGGGCTCTGTTAGCTATGAAGGCACGTGGCTGGCATCAGCTGCCTCCAAGTTTGCATTTCAAAATGGCATCCTCCAAAGTGTCTATCTTGCCTGCAGCTCCTCTCCAAAATATCACTCTCAGTTGCTCTGAGGTCCCTCTGTTTGTGAGCTCTTTTTATAGGACTCTAGTGAACTAATCAAGACCCACCCTGAATGGGCAGGGTCACATTTCCATGGAAATAGTCAATCGAGAGGTCACACCCTAATTAAAGGTGTCACTCACAGTTGGGTGGGTCACATATCCACATCTCCAGGGAAACATTCAATCAGAAGTTTCCAACCGAATCAACACTAATACGTCTGCCCCCACAAGATTGCATTAAAGAACATGGCTTTTTCTGGGGGACATAATATATCCAAACTGGTATAGTCACTACTGACTCCAGTGACCAAATTATTGAGTATTCTTTACATTCAGTTCCATAGATTATGATACATGGCTTTACATATTTGTCTTTTATTGGAAAAAAACATATTTCTATTCCAGAAGTGATATATTTCTTTCACAGCTTGCAAAGTTGAATTAGGTGATGCAGATAGTGAATAACTAACACTATGATTTGATAGAGTTGACACAATAGCTAATGAACTTTAAGGTGCTAGTAGAAATTCAAGGTGAGAGTTTGATCTGGGTTGGGCACAAACCACCTAAATCCTGGTGGAAGTCCTGATCTATCAACATGATCCCTTGCAACAGGATGTATTTGAAAGTTGAGATACTCAAAATCCCCAATCCATTTTACATATGTTTTTCTATGCAGTTTGCACTTCAATAAAAGAGGTGAAAACATGAAAACAAAGAGCAGCAAGAAGCATCACCACCATCATCCATTTCTTCATGTTTTCCATTGTTAGAGTGTTATAAGTACATAAAATATTTTTCTTTCCTTATAAGGAAAAGAATGAACTGAATTGGATATAAGACATTGGATGAGGGCAAATAAGTGATAAAATGTTCAGCTGTGCTACTTACAAATGGATTATCTTGCATGTTCTAGCTATACAGCCCCTAAAGCTTGCAAACTTTTTTTTATCTCTTCCCACCCCTTAACTCTCATATGAGATTACACAAAGAAAGGTGTGAATCTGAAGAGCAGACACATGTACCAAGATTGTTTCCTCCCACTGCTCTGATCAGAGGAAGAAATACAAAAAATTCCAGCACTTCTATCTTCAAATAATTTGATTATTACACAGAAGAACAAGGACCACCTGCATATCCCCACCCTGCATATCCCCCTTCAAATAACCTACTAGCTCTCCTTAGTGAGATGGGAGTAAGGGTCATAGAGAGAGAGAAGCCACGTGAGTTTTATGAACTCTGTCCCCATGGAAACATGAGGCCAGAGAATGGTTATCCTCCCTTCTTTCCATAGCACCATGTGTAATAGTTATTAGTATCAGGGAAAATTCATTGTATGTTTTTCTCTGCCATGTACTCAGATGCTGTTTCAAATCATTGATTATCACCAGTGTTACCTGTATTAACTGTGTGCTTTGGTGAAATCTATCTGCAAGGCTGAAAAATTAAAGCTCAACTTTAAAGTGCTTACCCTAGAATTTGTGAACAGCAGTATCTTTCTGGTTTCATGTCACCCAGATACCATAAAATATTTAAGAAGTTACTAATTTCTGGCTTCCATGCCACCAATCTACTGAAACTGTTCTTCTGAAGCATCTGTGTGGCCTCAAGTTTGCCCAAATCAATAATAAATTTAATAAAATGTGCCATGTTAATGAACTGTTACACTTTATATGTTGATGCTATCTTTTGCTTGAAATATTCTACTTTTCTTCATTACCTAATTCTATCTTAATTTATTTACACAAATCTTGTTCTTCTAGGCTTTGTCACCCCTTAAATTACTGGGTTTCCCAGCATATCTTTTGTGTTGTTGTTCATTGTTTACAGTCTACATGTTTCTTTTGATACTCATAGTTTGAGCACTGATCACTACACTCTTCACCCTGTATTCACCTGTAAAATGACCTCTAGACTCACAGGCTGATAAGCAGCTTAAGATACATATTGGACATAACCATTAGCACATTTGTAATTGAGCACTTCAATTTTCTCCTCACTATCTCTCAACCGCATCATTACAATAGCCTCTTTACTAGTATACATGACTACTACATTGTTCTACTCAAATCAACTCTCCATAGTTCAATGTAATTTTTCTAAAACACACATATGTCCATATCATTTCTCTGAATAAAACTGTTCAGTGACTCTCTATTGCCTATAAAAGAAGTGTAAATGGCTTTACTTGTCTATCAGTTAGGATTAGATTCAGTTGTCAAAAATAGAAACCTAGAATAATATGAGATTTCTTTTACTTGTAAAAGCCTAGACTAGCCTGACCTGGAGGAATGTGGTATCATGTGGTCAGGGATTCAGGCCTTTTGTATTTGGGCCTATTTTATATAATTTCCATTAACAGGGCAACTTAATGGTCCTAGATCATAAACTATAATGAGATAGTCAAAGAAACATGTAGATTGTAAATGATGGGTCAAAAAGAAAAAAAATGTTTCCAGCTACAACCATCATTTCCACTTTTGGGAAATAGGAAAACATAATGGAAGAGGATAGGAAATGTCCTCTCCCTTTATGGATACTTTCCAAAAATACGATCAATCACTACCACTTATATCCCATTGATCAGAACTTGTACACATGGACCATAATAGTCAGAAAGAAGCCTTAAAAATGTAGTCTTCATTGTGAATATCCATGAGCTCAGCACTGCAGCAGAAGAGGAGAATGGATATCAGGGACATCTAGCCACCTCAGCTACAGTCTCCACACTCTGACCACTCAAATGTTTTGTGAACCATTCTGCCCACATAAAGAACATGATTCTTCACAAAGAAGGTACCCTCAAAGTCACATCTGATTATTGACCACAGAAAAATTCTGGGGTCTCGGTAATATAAATGTATGTTCTCTTCATTTCTGGCCATAGCTACTAATCTTCTAATATCTAAACCTGAACTAAAGATATTAAAATCCCCATTTTGGGCAGAGACACTAGAAAACACACAGCCAACATTTGTCCATAGGATTTATCAGTTCTCACTGAGGAATGAAAAAAGTAATGACTATCTTTTCTAGAAGAATAAATCCTTGTTTAATATATCTGGGAACCCCTTCTTTGGCTCTATAAAAGGATTTCTTTGGGCATTGTCCTCTGTTATGGGTTTATTTGTGTCCCCTAAATAGATGTTGAAGTCTTAACCCTTAGTACCTCAGGATGGCCTTATTTGGAAATAAGGTTGTTGTAGATATAATTAAATAAAAATGAGGTAATTCTGGAATAGGGTGGGCTCTCATTTTTGTATGACTGGTATCCTTATAAGAAGAAGAGACTGACAGATACATGCAGGGGAGAAGGCCATGAGAACATGCAGGCACAGAGGGAAAACTGCCAAGTGAAGAAGGTGGTAAAGATTGGAGTGTTGCTGCTGCAAGCCAAGGAACGCCTGGGGCCTACAGCAGCCAGAAGAAGCAAGAAAGGATTTTTCTTTGGAGGTTTCAGAGAAAGTGTGGCCCTACCAGCCCCATGATTTCAGACTTCTGCCCTTTTCCAGAACTGTGAAAGAATATGTGCTGTTGTTTAAGCCACCCAGTGAGTGGTATTAGGAAAGGAAAATATCTTCCATGGAAGATACTATCATCCAAATTAACATCTTAAATGGGCATTTGAGGATGAATTGAGGGGTAAATAATCACAGGCTTTTCAAGACTTGTGGCTTCTTTTGTAAAACAAATTCTCTCAGAAACTTGGCAGTTTCTTATCTATTGGCAACCAGTCAGTTCAAGTGGAAATGTATTTTCTAGACCAATTTTTAAGCCCACAAGCTGTTTTACATACTTGCCTCTGTGCTCAGCCCATCATCACCTTCTCCTCACCTCCAGCTCCGGGAAGAAATCAACACTCTCAGTACCTTTTCTACTGGCAGGCTGCTGGCTAGTATAAGGTACTGCATCGATCTTATCTCTTGATAATGCTGGCACTGTTAAGATAGTGGCTTCATCAGGAATTGGGAAGCAGTTGGCTTTTCATTTCTGCAAGATTGTAATAGCAATCTACATCAGTTTTGGTTTGGACCAACAGAAGATATTCCTTCCTTACTTACAACACCCCCTTAAGGGCAGAAATGCATGATATTCTAAGACTAGTTTCCTATGTGGAAGAACAATGCTTGTGCCTCCCTGCTGATCCTCCCAAGGTGGTTATGGTGGTTGTTTCTGTGCCCATCATTGACAAATGTGGCAGTATACCAGAATCTGCCTGTTTTACTTGGATCAGCACATGGGCAGCCTGCCACTTGGATGGCGGTAGCCATGATGGACACTATATGGTGGGAAACTGGGACTATGCAAAACAGACAGTGGGCTGAATTGAGGGCTGTATGGATGGTCATTGTTCATGAATTAGGAGATGCACTAACTATTTGTACTGACTCTTTACCTGGCAATATCAAAGCAGATGCTTTCACAAATGTTTGTAGCCTGGAGACAACATCACATGAGGCTGCTGAATGGCTCATAGGAAACAAGACACAGAGGAAACCAGACCCTATGGAAGCTGATGCAGCAAATCCAGTTGTCCATCCCAAGGCAACAGCTGAAAGACATTGTGGATGTCTGTCCCTCCTGCTCACTGTGTTGTCCAAGAATGCTTCCTCACCAACTCGATCACACAGGCCATGAGCAGATCCCAGTCATCAGACGGCAAGTAGACTACATTGGGCCCCTTCCCTTATCTGTGGGAGCAAAATATGACTTTTCAGCCTTAGACACAGCTACTGGGCTGTTACTGGCCTTCCCCATAGGAAAAACCAACCAGAGGGCTGCAATATTTAGCCTAGAAAAATTAAGTGCTTTGTTTGGGGTCCCCACACATGTGGACAGTGTTAGAGGAACCCCCTTTACTGAAAAATTAACCCAGGCCTGGGCTACTGAACAAAACATCTTATGGACATTTCATTTGCCATACAACTCCACAGTAGTGAGGTTAATTAAAAGAATGAATGGGCTTTGAAAGACCACCTAAAAGATGATAAATTATCCCAGCAGCAGTGGACCTGTTACATCCAGCCCTCCCCAACCTCAACTCATGACCTCGAGCAGCTGCTCCTGCTCCTGTTGAGTTGGTAACTATGGGAGCCATGCAAGTACTGTGAATTCAGGTGAAAGGACTGACAATGTTATAACCACAATGAGATAATGAAAATAATTTGCTCTTGCCTGCACTACAAGCATTAGAAATTGGGGAAAATAAGGTTGGTTGGCTGTGGTCCTGGCTGATGCAGCCATGCTGGTTAGGAATCCTAAGCCCATAGGTATTGTGGTCACCTAAAATTTAAGACACATACACACACACACACTCAGGAACCCCCCCCCCCCATACCTCAAGGTACTGTATGTATGACTTTGTAGATATTTATCATGCCTAAGCTAACCATGGATTTAACTCAAGAAGACTCCCTGTAATTGCAAGGGGGGGAAGCATGATATCTAAAACCCCCTCATCGCACCCTTTCCCCAGGAACTCTTCTGTCCACTAAAGAAACTTAGCTTGTATGTAGCAGGAATTACACCTTGCTGTTCCCCATAAACATCTTTCTTTTCACCCATAGCACCCTAGGGACCTCAGTGGTAACTCATGTCTACAATTGAACCTAATGTTGGGTTTGCAAGCTTGCTACCTCTAGGTGCTACTGACCTTTCTTAGAATGTAACTATCCCTGCAAATTGGACTGCATGGAACACCCTGCTGACCTGGCAGAATTCAGTGCATCAGAAAATAAGTACTGACTTTATCAATTATCAGTAGCATCTCTTTGTGGGGTTATTTCTGTATGGGGGGGATCCGCCTAGTGTTCTGTTGTCTCTTGTCCTACAATATCTGTCCTATGGTCAATGTAGTCTGCATGGGGGTAGATTGTGAGGAAACAGAGCCCAGGGCCCTGCCGCCTCCTCTGTTACTGAGATACACACAGCTGCCTACATGACCAGGCAACAGCCCCCCTCCCCCCAGGGGGAGAAGCATTAAAAATTCCCTCCCCTAATCACTGTTACTAACCAAATCTCATGAGGAACTCCATTGTCACAAAACTTTATTAGCGCCCCTACACACTTGGCACGCCTCTCTCTCTGAATGGTGGAACTCTGACTTCACTCTTCCAAACTGCTCCGATTGGGAAAAATCATCTCCTGTTTTGTAAGTTCCTAATTAAACTCATAGATAACTCCATGCCAGGCAGGCTCTTTGGTCTTGGGGCTAATATGGGTTGGAACACCTCCTAAGTCTACTATTTTTATCATTAAATTTCACCTATTCTGATTAGATTTCAAGTTATTTCTCAAAATATTATATTATACTTGTTCAATTTTATTTCCATTTGTTTACACACTTTTATTTATATTCTGTTATAGCTTTTTCCCTTGTAACTTGCAAACTTGTCTTATTCATTTTTATCTTAGAATGTTCAGTTATATTATCAATTGAACTAATATATTTTTCGACATAACTTCTCCCTATCCTTCAAGGAATGGTTTAATCCTATACCACTTGTGAAATTTGAAAATTTGTAATATATCTGAATGTTAGTTTTATCATCAATAAAATAAAGTATCAGAACAAGTAAACTGTTAGTTTTTACATCTCTAAAAGTCTCTTTGAAACCTGATTGTTATTCTGACCTATTGTGTAGCTAGATTAAGGTATCACATAGAATGCATTTAATAAACACAGTCAATCCTGATTTTTGTGGATTATGTATATTTGAATTCACCCACTTATTAAAATTTATTTATAACCCTAAAATCAATACTCATGGTACTGTTACAGTCATTTGTAGATGTGAGCTGAGCCCAGCTGAGTTTGAACAAGGCAACACTCTGCTTTCTTTTTCATTTCTCAAACTGTAAACAAGTATCTTTTTTGTAGTATATTTAGTGCTATGTTTTTCATATTTTGGTGCATTTTGTTGGTAATTTTGTTATTTCAAATGGCCCCCAAGCATAGCACTGAAATGCTGTTTTGTCTTCCTAAGTCCAAGAAGGTTGGGATGTGCCTTACAAGAAAATATGTACGTTAGAAAATCTTCATTCAGACATGAGTTATAGTGCTGTTGGCTACAAGTTTAATGTTGAAGAATCAACAATAAATATTATATAATGTGTCTTTAAACAGAAACATGCATAAACCGTATTATGTATTGATCAACTGATAGAAGTGTGCTGAACACAGGTTCACAGATACCTAACCTTATTTGTCTCTTTGAAGCAATGTTTCAGTATTCAGTAAATTCAGTGTTCAAGTCGACTTTATAGATGATATCTATCGCAAATAACAAGAATCCACTGTATGTGATCTCTTAATAGCTTAAAGTTATTGATATGTATTTGACTTGATTGCCAATTTGAAAAGATATAAATTTTCCTCACAGTATTAAAATAAACAATTAAAATCATCATGAATTATTTAAGGTCAGGGCAGTTATTTAAGACAAGACTTGTTCTTACCAAAAAAAATTTGAAATCCCCATTTTTTTAATTTGTCAATGGTGGGAAAAGATTTTTCTCAGATATGTGTTTCATCTGCATTAAGTTCTTCAGAAAATTGCTCTCTAAGGTATGGAAAATTCATCTCCAAAGATGTAAACATTTGTATATCATTCTTCTGAGAACTAGCAGATACAGCCCCAAAACAAATAAATCAACAAAAATGCAAAATACGCTTCTGCTAGAAAAGCTATGGTTTAGGAAAAAAATGAGTGGAAGCTCATATTCCATAGAGGTGACTTCAAACTACATCTTAATACCCACACTAAGTTTGTAAAGCCCAGGGAAACATTTATCTACTAATCTTTAGAGAAGAGAATTTGTACTTTCTAACATAAAACTTTACATCTCAAGTTTGCTGTTATTATTCCAAGGTGCCAAATACAATGACAAATTCCACATTTGGGCCACCCTTGCCTTCAAGCAAGAATTTCTGCTTCATTTTTTCCCTCATAGATCCAGAAACAAAGTCATTTCGTGGAATAAAGTAACAATTAGGAAAATTGAGAGGAAAGGTTTGCATGGAAACATTTAAAATATTTCTTTGGCTGTGGAAGAGGAAGAAAAATTACCAAGAGTCTTTGCAGTATTAAAATATTCTCACATATGCTGTTTAATCAAATTTTTTCCTGGAAAGAAGTCTTATCATTTTGTAGAACACACTTCCAGTTATTTACATGGACACATATGAAGGAGTGGTCACTTACTATTCAATGGAAATTCTTGGTTGGAATAGCTCCTTTATACACAAAAAAAATATGTTGTAAGTATTTTAGATTTGTGCTTCCAGGCTTTCTCTCAAGAATATGAAAACCATGTGAAAATCATTAGACACATTACAGATTCACATTTTGATATAGAGGGAAAAGCAGCTCCATTTTAGAGAGCGAGCTGAAGCAATATTTTTCTCAACTTAGGGTATTCTGGTTTTTCTTGAAAACAATTCCCAAAGGGAAATTATATGTGTGTGTGTGTGTGTGTGTGTGTGTGTGTGTGTGTGTGTGAAAACAATGCAGATGAAAGTAAAAGTGTTCATAGAGTGATTCAATCATGGGGGAATTTAGCAGGGTCTCCAGGTGTGCTTGCTATAAGAGTTTTAATACCCAATTAACAAACATGGGCAAAAAATACATGATGTTGTTCAGTGACTGTTAAGAGACCTGAAAACCCACCTTAACTCAATTGAAGGAGGTAAATAGTGGGCACATTTCCATATACCTACATAAATCTTCATACAGGACCTTATAAAAATTACAAGATCCAAGAAAGAATAGAGCATAGGCACTGTGGGAAAGTAAAACCAGAAGAATGGATGTTAGGGTTACCAGGGGACATAAATTTCATGAAGTCCTAATTTCCTACTGGATGGCATCATTTCATATAATGAATCTTGTCAAGTGGCTGAGACTGTACCTGATTAGTGACACACACTCCAATTGGAGAGTTTTATGTCCTAGATCTAAACCTTGAGGTAGACTTATTTATTAATAGAAAATGTAATCCTTCAGCTATGTGACTGATCTTCAATTTTTGAAACTGATTCATAAATATTCTTTATTCCTTCCTCAGTGTATTATGAAAGCTAAACATTTCTAAAACCTTAAACCATTCCACAAAAAACATGATGTGGTACAACCTGTGGTGTTCCAACTGGATTCTCCTTCCATGAAGGACTTGAGCCACAGATGCTCGGAGTACAGGCGGCAACACAGCTTTTAGTTGTGAGCGCTTTTGGATATTGCTTTTCTGCCAAAAAGCACATTTGCCAAGATCATGCCTCTTCCCAGAGGTGTTCACATGTTATATTGATCAATATGGAAGTATAAAAGCCTGGCTATCCTGGCAAACATGGGATAATTCCATTATATCTCTGGAATTTCCCACATTTTTGGCTAATGTTGTTAATGGATCTGACCACATCTCAACTTCTTCTGCAGCCAAGGAGACCAAAGTCACAAGGACTTGTGGTTAATAAAACATGGTGCCCTGGGGGAAAAATATATGGGCTGACAACATGGGTAATATTGAATTCATACCATCAGAAAACTTAAAGATGGATGATCAGGAGTCTAATGGCAGTCACCCCAAATTAAAATGAGATCAGTCAAGATACAGTGGCAAAAACTATATGAAACAAGTACTTTCAAGACACTAGAAATCAGGTCTTGGGAGATGGAAAATAAACCAGTCAGGCCCTGTGATGGCCCCAGTTAATTGCCTTGAGTGAGCCTCTAGTTTGTGGCACAGGAAGGGAGGAGCCAAGCAGAACTGAGAGTTCAGAGAAGATGAGGAGGTTAAATTCTCTGAAAGGAGTAATGGAAGGGATGGAGCTGTATGGAGAAAGAAGCCTCTAGCTCTTCAAAGGGTTGTTTTTGAATATTCAACCAAGTACTGAGCAGGACATAGGAAACTATCCAACGCTAGAGTCAGAACCATCTGAAAGGTTTAGTGTGACCAGTATTCAGCACACAGGGCTTTGAATAGTGCCTATTCCCTCCAACTAGATTGGAATGCCTCATAATTCATGTGGCATTAAGTAAAATACATATAAGGGGCTTGCCTAGTAGTGAGGATGATTTCCCCTGGAATAAATTCTTCTCTGATCACATCTAAAAATATTAAAAGCATTACCCACAAAGATCAAACTCATTACAAGTAATTTAACTGTATCTTAAAACAAACTGAAGCATATTTATAGGTATACCAAAAGATGCAGCAAATAACAAAGTTAAATTCACAGTGATTGGCATGCAATCAGAGATTGCCAGGCACGCAAAGAAGCAGAAATTGTAATCCATAACGAGGAGAAAATCAACCCATCAAAACCAATCCAGAACTCACACAGATGTGATTTTGTAGAAAAGGATAGGAAAACAGTTAATATAACTATGTCACATATATTCTAAAATGAGGTCAAGACATGGAGAATATAAGAACAAAAACCCAATCACAATTCAAGACATAAAACTACAATGTCTTGGATGAAACATAAAGTGGTTAGGATTCCTGGTCATGTAGATGTTGAAGAGAAAAAGATTATTGCATGTGAAGACACAGTAAAAGAGACTGCAAAAAGAAATGCATATCAGAGAAAATTTAAAAATATGAAAAGAGCATCAGTAAGCTATTGGACATTTCAAATAGCCTAATACAGGTATATTTGAATCCATGAAGGAGAGGGGCAGAAAATATTGAAGATCTAATAAAGGCTGAAACTTTTACTAGTTTGATGAAAACTATAAACCTCAGCAAACTTGAAGCACAAGAACCATGTAATAAGCCACACCAATGCACTTCAAAATGCTCAAAACCGATGATATAGAGAACATATATAAAATAGCCAGATTAAAAATGGCTTGTTCATGAGAACCTAAGATGGCGGCTAGGTGAGACAGGGCAAAAAAAACACCTCCATGAAAAATACTAGATAAAAGCCAGAAAGTGACCCAGAACACCAGTTCCAGCAATGCACCAGCCAGACAAGTTCTGCTAAATCCACAGGGACCGTGCATTTGGTGAAACCAGGAATCTTCATTCTAAAATGAGTGAGTAAGCCGGCTGAAAGTCCTGCGGCCATGCTGCGGTATGGGGAAACTGCGGGTTGGTGTTTGGAGGTGGACTAGTTCTTTTTAAAAAAAAAAAAAAAAACCCAGGAGCAGCTGCAGATACAGAAGTGAGAACCGCCCAGTGAAGCACTGCAGGAGCAAGCTATAGCCAATGCCTCGGTGTCTGGCGTGGAGGATAGCCCTCCCCACACCCACTGCTGATTGTCTCAGGAACAGTGAGACAGAGAGGAGCCAAAAGGTGAAAGAAACTGCACCCGTTGCAGACATCTTCCCAGCGGCCTGGGGACGCTCCTGCCTGGGGTCAGACCCACAGCCCAGAGCCACGCCAAGAAACCCAGTGTGACAGGGAGTGTCTCCCACAGCACCGCGCACATACCATAATATCAGCCATGGACAGTGGCCTTTAGTGCACCCACAGCTAATTGTCCCGCAGCTGGGAAGGTGGAGCTGTGCCAAAAGGGGGAAATTAACACACCCCATTCAACCATCTTTAAAGCAGGCTGGAAACACCCCTGCATGGCCCGGCAGCCCAGAGCTTCCCTGGAGGCCGGCACGCACTCGTGATGTGGCACAGCCTTCCCTCAGCAGAGGTCCTGGAAGAGCACAGCTGGGATAGGGGACCTGCTTGGAAAACCCAGGGAACCTACGCCAATACCAAGGATTTGTGGGTCAGCGACAGAGACAATCTGTGGCAAGACTGAAACGAAGGCTTAAACTCATGTAACAGCCTTAAATCTCCAGGAACACCTGGGAGGTTTGATTATTAAAGCTGCCCTGCCTTCCTAAATGCTTAGACACATGGCCCTCATTCAGGGTGGACAGCACCAACAACACACCCAAACTTAGTGCACCAGTTGAACCCCACAAGAATCAGATCCCCATACACCACAAAGACAAAGCTGGGGAGAACTACTTGAGGGGAATAGGTGACTCACGGGCACCATCTGCTGGCTAGTTAGAGAAAGTTTAGAGATCGGTACTTTTTTTTAATATCCAGAAAGAACCCTATCAAGTAAAGCAAATGCCTAGACGCCAAAAACAACAGAAAATCTTAAAGCATATGATAAAACCAGATGGTATGGAGAACCCAAACCCAAATAGCCAAATCAAAAGATCAGAAGAGACACAGTACTTGGCACAATTAATCAAAGACATAAAATCACACAGTGAGAGCATGGCACAGGATATAAAGGACATAAAGGAGACTCTAGAAGAACATAAAGAAGAAATTGCAAGAGTAAATAAAAAAATAGAAGATCTTATGGAAATAAAAGAAACTGTTGGCCAAATTAAAAAGACTCTGGATACTCATAATACAAGATTAGAGGAAGCTGAACAACGACTCAGCGTCCTCGATGACCACAGAACGGAAAATGAAAGAACAAAAGAAAGAATGAAGAAAAAAATCAAAAAAAAATTGAAGTGGATCTCAGGGATACGATAGATAAAATAAAACATCCAAACTTAAGACTCATTGGTGTCCCAGAAGGGGAAGAGAAGGGTAAAGGTCTAGAAAGAATATTCAAAGAAATTGTTGGGGAAAACTTCCCAAACCTTCTACACAGTATAAATACACAAAGCATAAATGCCCAGCGAACTCGAAATAAAATAAATACAAATAAACCCACTCCAAGACATATTCTGATCAGACTGTCAAATACTGAAGAGAAGGAGCAAGTTCTGAAGGCAGCAAGAGAAAAGCAATTCACCACATACAAAGGAAACAGCATATGATTAAGTAGTGACTACTCAACAGCCACCATGGAGGTGAGAAGTCAGTGGCATGACATATTTAAAATTCTGAGAGAGAAAAATTTCCAACCAAGAATACTTTATCCAGGAGAACTCTCCTTCAAATTTGAGGGAGAGCTTAAATTTTTCACAGACAAACAAACACTGAGAGATTTTGCTACTAAAAGATCTGCCCTACTTCAGATACTAAAGGGAGCCCTACCAACAGGGAAACAAAGAAAGGAGAGAGAGATATAGAGAATTTTGACAGACATATATAAAGCATTACATCCCAAATCACCAGGACACACATTTTTCTCTAGTGATTACAGATCTTGCTCCAGAATAGACCATATGCTGGGACATAAAACAAGCCTCAATAAATTAAAAAAAAAAAAAAGAACATATTCAAAACACATTTTCTGACCACAATGAAATACAAATAGAAGTCAATAATTTTTGATTTGTAACTCCACTATTACTTCCTACAGGATATAAAATACATAAACTCTAATGACAAATCAGTGGTTTTGGACTCAATGTAAAATATGTAATTTTTGACAAGAACTATATAAAGGTGGGGGAATGGAGGAGTATAGGAACATAGTTTACATAGCCTATTGAAGTTAAGTTGGTATCAAAGAAAAACAAGATTGTTATGGATTTAAGAGGTTAAATTTAAGCCCCACAGTAAACACAAAGAAATTATCAGAGAATATGACCATAGAGATGAAAAGTAGAGGATGGGTTATGAGAAGTGGGGGAAGGGGCAATGGGGAGTTAAGAAGTGAGTGTAGGGTTGCTGTTTGGGGTGAAGGAAAATTTCTAGTAATGGATGGTGGGAAGGTGATAGCATCACAACATTCTAAATGTGATTAATCCCACTAATGGAATGCTAGGGAGGCATTGGAATGGGAAGATTTAGGCCATATTTATGTTTCCACAATTGAAAAAGAAAAATAAAAGAAAAAGTCTAAATAGGCAATGACAATTAAATGCCAAGGATGAGCCTGGATGGGATCTGAGGATGGAGGAGAAGAGGCTCAAAGGGACACAGAGGGGATATAAGAAAAATACAAAAAGGGAAATATAGAATATAAGCTTTGTATCAGTGTTGAATTTCTTGAATTTTTTAGCTGCGCTTAATGGGATTGCATAAAGGAATGTTCTTGTTCATGGGAATTGTATATGTGAATTATATTGTTTGTTCAAGGATGTGTGCAGCTTGCTCTCATATGTTCAGAAGACAGAGCAATAGATGATGGATGATAGGGAGGGAGGGAGGGGGGGAAAGAAAGAAATGGTGGTGTGACAGGATGTTCAAGTTGGTGGATCAGGGTATCGGAGGAGGGGGGTCTGGGTATGCTGGAGTTCTGTGTATGGGTTTTGTATTGCTTTTGCAACTGTTCCTGTAAGTTTGAATTCATTTCAAATTAAAATTTAAAAAAAAATTGGCTTGTTATATACAGAAGGGCAAGCATGAGGATGAAAAGATATACCTTATGAGAAAGAATGAAAGCAAGAAGATAGTATGGCAGCAAATAAAGGTGTTAAGTGGGGCGGGGGGGAACAAATCAAAACAAAAGAAGACTGTCAATCAAGGAGTCTATACCCAGTGAAAATAATCTTTCAAAGACAAGATAGTTCCTATTTTTTAAATTCATTAAGGTGTATTATATGGCTCAGAATATGGGATATATCATGGTGAATGGTTCAGGTGCACTTGAGAATAATGCATATTCTGCTATTGTTGGATGCAGTCTTCTATAAATGTCAATTAGATGGAATTAGATGACAGTGCTCTTCAGGTCATCTATACCCTTACTGATACTCGGACTTCTTGATCTATCTTTTAATGTGAGAGGGATACTGATGTCTCTAACTGTAACAGTGGATGTGTCTGTTTCTCCTTTCAGTGCTATCTTTTTTTGCCTAATTTATTTTGATGATCTGCTGTTAGGTGTATGCATGCTTTGGATCGTTATGTCTTGGAGGATTGATCTCTTAATTATTGGGTAAGGGTCTGACTTTTTCCCTGATAATCTTCCTTGTTCAGGAGTCTGCTTTGTCTGAAATTAATATAGTTGCCTCAGCTCTTCTGGTTAGGATTACTATGCTATATCTTGATCCATTCTTTTACTCTTTGCCTATGTGTTTACATTTAAAGTGCGTTTCTTATATATAGCATATATTTTGGTTCTGTTTTTTAAATCAATAATTTGATATTTTTTGCCTTTTAACAGCTATGTTTAGGCCATTTTTATTATTGATACAGTGAATTGATATTGATATAGTGATTATTGATATCGTTGAATTAAGATCAACCATCTTTGTAACTATTTTCTATATGTTGCAGCTGTTCTTTGTTTCATTTTTTCCCTTCTTTTCAGACGTCTCAGGTTTTCAAGTCAGCATTTTATATGATTCAATTTTTAAAAGAAATAAACTTCTTTTAAAAACATTTTTAGTAGTTGCCCTACGGTTTACAATACACATTTTAAAAATAATCTAAATCCAACTTCAAATAACACTATAATGCTTTATGTATGTATCATGCAGATACCTCATAAGAGATATTCCTGATTTCTCCCTCTTATGCTTTGTGACATGGCTGTTATTCATTTCACTTGTTTACATCATATAAAAACCCAACACATTCCTTTTCTTACTGCCTTAAAGAGTAATATTTCAGATAAATTAAAAATAAGAAATAAAATAATGTATTTTACCTTCATTTACTCCTTATTGACACTTTCCCTTTTGTGATGTAGATCCAAGTTTCTGTCCCATACCATTTCCTTTCTGCCTGAAGAAATTAGAGTTTCTTGCAGGCAAGTCTGCTGTCATTGAATTCTCTGTTTTTGTTTTTCTGAGAAATTCTTTATCTCTCCTTCATTTTGAAGGATAAATTCACTAGACAGAAAATGCTTCGCTGGCAGTTCTTTTTTACTTTCAACGTGTTAAAGATTTCAATTCTTTTCTTTCTTGTTTGAAGGGTTTATGATAAAAAAACAATCTGCTCTAATTCATATCTTTTCTCTCAGTAGTTAAGATGCTTAGTGCAGTGGTAGAGTATTCAGGAGGTGTTTTATCTTCTAATTAAGTCTCTGTATTCTAGTGAGACTGTCTCTCAGCAGCGTGATCTTCAGAAATATATGTCCCTCTTTGACTGAATAGTTTTCTTCCCCTCTACCTTCTAGTCCATCCCTGACTCCAGCATTATCCATCTATCACCTTGAAGCCCTCTTCTTTGTTGACTATGACTTTTATTTTATTTTTGTGGGTAGCAAATAAGCCCATGAAAAGACGCTCTACATCACTACTCATTAGGGTAATGTATATTAAACTAAAATGAGATACCGCTACACACCTATTAGAATATCTAAATTAAAAATGACTGACCTTATCGAATATTTTGGTAATGTGGAGGAACTGGAACTCTCATATGCTGCTTCTGGAAACGTAAAAATGTTATATTCATTTTGGAAAACATTTTGATAGTTTCTGAAGAAGTTAAACATATACCAAGCTTATGATCCAGACATTCCAATTTAAGGTATTTAAGCTATTTACTCTAGAGAGAAGAAAGTATATATCCATGCTAGTCTTGTACATGAATGTTTGTAGCAGTTTCATTTGTAATAGCCATAACCAGAAAGAACTTAACCAATAGGAGAATGGAAAAACAAATTGTGGTGCATCAACACAATGGAACACTATATTCAGCAACAGAAAGGAATTAACTCAATACAAAACAACATGGTGAATCTCCAAAGAATTATGCTGAATGAAAGAAGGCAGGCCAAAAAAAAAAAAAAAAAGAAAGAAAAAAAGTGCAAACTATATGATCACATTTGTGTAAAATTCTAGAAAATGCAAACTGATGTTTAGTGACAAAATGTAGATCAGCTTTTGCCTTGGTGTGAAGTTGTGTGACAAGGGATTGAAGAAATTATGAAAGGGCATGAGAAAGCTCTTTGGGATGATGCATATATTCACTATCTTGATTATGGTAATAATTTCATGTATTTCTCTAAATTTATCATATCATACACTTTAAATATATATTGTTTATTGTGTGCTAATTATACCTTATTAAAAAAAAAGAAAAGTATCTCATGCAATTTCTGGGCCTGAACCAGTTTTCAGATCTGAAACCAACTGAAGAATTTGAGTCACCAGGCAGAAAGAAATAAGGACCTAGCTATACAAAAGCCAGTATATATATTCTATTAATCCCCCAGTTCTTCACAAAAGGAACCTGTAGTCATTTAATTGGATAACTGTGCACTTGGGATAGGAAATGCCCAATAATTTGTTTTAGAACATTATTGGACACAGTGGCCCATGTCAACATTGAAATGATGGACCCAAAACATCGTCACACACCTCCCTGTTCATGGAAACAGGTAAGAATTGGAGTTCTGCCTAAGGTCTGTCTCCAGTGGGTCCACTAAGTCTTTGGACATGCCTATGGCTATTTACTCAGTTATTGAATGAATAAATAGACAAGACATGTTTGAATTTGACACACTTCCCTTATTGAGTCCTTTGTACTTAAGAGCTGTCATATTGGAAGATCAAGTAGAAGCTTCTAAAACTGTTCCATTCCCTATGGTGGCCAAGATTGTAAATCACAAGCAATGTCCTATTCCCAAGGACTGCATGAATTAATGCCATTCTTAAAGAAGTAAAGTATACATAGGTAGTACTATCTGTCCATTTAAATTACCTTATCAGTATCCTGCAAAAAAACATATGAGAATGAGAGTAAACTACTGCAACCCTAACCAGGTAGTAGCCATAATTGTAGCTGTCATGCCAGATGTTGTATCTTTGATATAGTAGATTGACATGGATCATGTGCCCACAATCAGAAAAGGAATGAAAAGAGCTCACATTCACATGCATAAAACAATAGTATGTATTCAGATTTTGACCCAAGTGTAGGTTAACTACTCAATATTCTTCCATAATATAGTCCAGAGAGATCTGATTTATCTGGAAATCCCATTAAATATCCCATTGGTCCACTACATTGAAGATATCATGCTAATAGAACTACATACCCCAACAGTATACAGCATGCTGGAGGGCTTGATAAGACAGATATGTATCACATGGTAAGATATAGACTCTACAAATATTCAGGGTCCTGCCACATCAGTAAAATATTTAAGTGTCCAGGGGCCAGCAGAATGCTGGAACATCTAATCAAAAGTAAAGGAGAAATTACTAAATCTTGCACCACTAACCACAAAGAAAGTAGCACAATCCCTCTGAAAGCCTCTTCATTTTCTGGAAGTAGCATGTTTACACTGAAGAAAATTGCTTCAACCCATAAACCACTTGACTCCAAAAGTTTGCAGTCTTGAGTGGGGCTCAGAGCAGGAAAAGATTCTGCAACAGTTCCAGACTGAAGTTTAAGCAACATTGCCACTTGGACCACAGGACCTGGCACAGTCTGATTTTAGAGATAGCAGTGATGAGAAACAAGGCAATGTCATGTTTATGGCAAGTTCCAATAGGAAATTCACAATGAAGATCCTTAGGATTGTGGGGCAAGGTCATGTCAACTTCAGTGAATAATCATGTGTCCTTTCTAAAAGAATTACTGATATGTTACGGGGTCCTGGTAGAGAAAAGTCACCTGAATAAGGGGCCAGGAAACTTTTGCTACAATATAAATATTTGCTAAGTCACTATGAAAAATTCATTATAAAATTATTTGCCTCAGTCTCTATAGTAACAAATTCACTACTTTTCAATTGTGGTGAGTGGGAAGAGGGTAAAAAATTAGATTACTCCTGGATGTACAGGCTTATATTCACAAAGAAATCTAAACATATGACATACGAGTTCATTTTGAGTTCCTTTTTGCAGAGATTATTTTTAATGGCAATTTTCTCATCAAAGCTAGGATTTCCATTGTGCTAGGCTTAGAGGAACTGTTACTAAAGGTCAGACATGTATAACCATAATCCCTTTGCACTTTAATAAAATCAGCCATTTAAATGCCAATATATCAAAGAAGAGCATTTATACAGATTTTCGTGTGTGTCTGTGTGTTTAATAACACATCTAATTTACAATGCTACATATCCAAGACCTTCAGTTAAACGTTAGAAGTATAATAGTGAGTCCATTAGTGATAAGCTTTGTCTTCTAAGGACTCTCAGGGTAAGTAAAATAATGGCAGAAGTAGAAAGCATGCAGGCCTAATGAAGTCTATTTTATATACCCTGAGCTACAATCTTGCAACATTTTGACAAAAAGTAATTACTTCCTTTATTTTGCCCAAGGGCTATATTTTTAACTAAAAAAAAAGTGAAAATAAAAATTATAGAATGCATGTTTTGTTAAATGTGTAAATGAATGGGAAAACATTACTGTTAAACAGTCAGATAAACTCAAACTGAGATTAATTGCTTAGTTACATACCAAAATAAAGAATAAAGAGAAGTGTTTTCTTTCCATCTAAATTGCTGTTTTAAATTATAACAAACATGCCAAAACATTATGCTGTTTTAAGAATTATGAATAATTCAGTTTGACTCACAATGATTAAAGATTTGAAATGAAAAAAGAAAGAAAAAGTTATATTCACTAATAAGTAGATTTTTATTGCAGCAAATGTTATTGTCTGAAATGAAATTGTATGTAGTGCCTGGAATTTTTAGTTCCGGAGTTTATCAAATGATCTTAACTTCTGATTGCAAATAAGGTTTGGTTGCGGGATCTAGCATGCATGTGTTTTACCTATCTGTATCTGTGTTGAGACTAAGCCTGAAACCCAGTCTTCACATGGAGAAGAGGTGTGAGAAAGAGCAGAAATGAGATTCCTTTGTCTGCTTGCTTCACTAGACACTGATGTCACAAACCAATTATCAGGATGCCGCAGTTGCCTAATTATGAGCTTGACTTGGTCCGTAATGAGGACAAACCTCACACACCTGGCGAATTTCGTCCTACTACTAATAGTCAAGGCCCTTGGATCTAGAAGTATATCTTTGGACCTAAAAATGAGCTCTCCTAGGAACTGAGTAGAAATAGAGAGCCGAGTTCTGAGGAATGATCCCTGGAACGTGTCACCATCCAAAAAATGAGAAAATGAGTTGAATCTATGAAAATAAATGGACAATGAAGAGACAGTGAGGGATGAGGAAAGCCAGGTATGTGTATTTTCCTGGAAGCCACGTTTAGAAAGAGTAGGAGGAAGTGGGAGCTATGAAGGTGGCCAAATGCAGATATAAATATTGATGAAAGATTGAATAAGAAAAAGAACAGCTGGCCATTTGCCATGTGATGATGTGATGCATAGAGATTATTCATAACATTGGCTAGAAATGTTTGACTGGTTAGTGGGGATTTAAGTGTGGTTGGAATAGCTTCAAGAGAAAACAAAAAATGAGGAAGTAGAACAGAGGTAGATAACATGAGGATTTATGCGGATGAAGAGTTTGGAGATAGAGAGATCAATTAGGGCATATTCATTTGTGGAAGAGAATTTTCCAACAGAGAGAGAGGAAAATTAAAGTGTCTATTGGGGGTAGATTTCTGGAAATTTCTGTATGTGACAGAGGATTCTGTGAATAAATGGGCTCAGATGGGTGAACTAGCAGTTCACTGTAACAAATGGGATGACAATGGGGGAAGATTGGTAGATTTGAAGACAAAAATTTAGGAAAGCTCTTTTTTCTAAGTAAACTCAGAGGCAAAAATCAACAGTAGGGAGTAAAGAGGAAACAGTGTTAAGAATCGTTACTAACAGAGTGTGTGAATTAATGTGAGGATCAGAATAAATCGACTAGGCAAAAGTAATAAGATTGGCAAACAACATCAGGAGCCCAAATAAGATAGGTGATTCCACAATCTTGTATATATGTGCAGCATATATATTCAATATATAGAATTAGAAAACTTGTATTTTTCTCCAGCCAACAGTAGCAGTTCAGTGTAGGTGCAGAATACATAGTGAACTGGTTTAAGGTAGGCTTCCTTACATAAATAAACACATACCTTATTGTATATTTATCATATATGTATCATTCTTTTCTATAAATGAGATCACTCATGCATCTTCTTTGTAATCTTTGTAGTCACTCAGTGATACATCCTTGTCATAATTCTATGTGATGTGTACAGATCTACAACATTATTGCATTGTATTCCATAATGTGTATGTGATCAAACACTTATTATCAGTCCTTATTTGTTTCTAACTTTTTGAAGTATTAAAATAATAAACTATCTGAAATATATGTTTGTTTATTTCCTTAGAATACATTTCAAGTAATGGAATTATTAAGTCAAGTGTTTAGATACTTTTTTTTTAAATAAGTACTGCCAACTTCCACTTTCAGAAAGATGGAGTAGAAACACTTTTCTCCATTTCTCCCACAAGTACAACAAAAATCCTGAACATTTTATGTAAAAGTAACATGAGAAAACTCTGAGAATTTAAAAGAAAGCTAAAAACATTGGGACCCAAGGAATAACATGGCAGTGAGCTTCCTGGGTTTTCCTTTGTCCTCATATATCCAAAACCTGGAGCTGAAGAAGCTGGCAACACAGAAATGCTAATGGGTACAGATAGAAACAATGCCACAACAAATCCTCCTCTCTCAAGTGAAAGAAAAGAAAAGGGGCAGCTTAGTGAGATAGAAAATTTTAGAGAATAATGACTATTCCAGCCAAACACCACAGAACAAGCAGTAGTCTCACTCCCACCCATGCCAGCAAAGGTTGGGTAGGGGACATAGACTTCCACACTTTGTGAAGTTGTAATGAGGTACATAGAAAGCCAATTAGGGAACTGGAATTTTCACCCAGCCAGGTGGTAATGACCACTTCCCTTCCCAACAATGTCAGTAGAGAGCAAATTCCAACCACCAGGCAGGAATGAGATGTTACTCTTCTCCATCAGAATGGTTTCAGAGGAAGCTTTTATAAATTGTGCTTGATAATTGAAGCAAAAATTATAACTCTGTCTAATGTGTTTCTTAGGTATATAGAGGAAATACATGAAGGCCATTATATTATAAATGTGGGCAGGGTAATAAAGGGACATAAATTGAAGGTAATGTTTCTACACCTCACCAAAAATAATTACACATGGTAGATGAGTGATTTTATATATACATACACACACAAACACACACACAGTTATTCTAGGTGTATTTACCTTAGAGCAGTTACTGAAAAAGCTGTTATAATGATATATACTCAAAACACTATAGATAAATCAGAAGTAATTTCAAAAAAAAAAATGTTCAAGTGATCCACAGGAAGGAAAGGAAAACAGAGAAATGGAAAACAGGACAAACAGGAAACAATAAATACATAAATTGGCAGACTGAAGCCATAACAATGTCAATGATTACATTAGATGTTAAATAGTCTAAATATACCAATTAAAAAACAGAGACTGGCAAAGTGGATAAAAGAACATGATTGTGACAAATGTTTGTTTTACAAGATACTCATTTCTCAAATATAAGAACATAGGCACTTTAAAAGTAAAACCATTGATCATATATATCATGCAAACATTAATTAAAAGATAATAGGAATGCCAATAGTAATATCACAATTAATTAGACTCCAGAGCAAAGAAAATTACCAGAGAACAGAGAGGGACATTATATATTGATAAAAATGGTAAAACTGACAGAGGAGACATAGGCAGTCTTAAATGTGCATTGCAAAACAAACAAACAAAAACAAACAAAACAGCTACAATAAATGAAGCAAAAACTGATAGAAATGAAAGGAAAACTTGACATATTCAAAATTTTAGTTGGAGAATTCAGGACACCCTTTTTAATATTTGATAGAACAACTAGACAGAAAATCAGCAAGGATAGAGAAGAACTCAAAAGCACTATCAACCAAGAGGATCTTATTGATACTGATAAAACACTTCATCCAATGACAGTAGAATGCACTTTCTTTGCAAATGCCCATGGAACATAAACAAAGATAGACCAAAACCTAGGCCATAAAAGAAATCCCAAAATATTAAAAGAATTGAAATCATACAGAATATGTTCTCAGACAAAAATGGAATCAAGGTAGAAATCAGTAACAGAAAGATAACAGGAAAATATGCAAGTACATGGACACTAAGAAACAGATTTCTAAATAATCTATGGGTCAAAGAGGAAGTCTCAAGGGAAATAAAAAATACATGAAGTGAATGCAAATGAAAAGACAATAGGTCAAAATCTGTAGAACACAGCTAAAACCCTGCTGAAAGAAGGAATTACTAAATATAGCACTAAATGCATTTTTATAAAAGAAGAAAATTCTCAAATGAATAATCTAAACTCCAACCTAAAGAATCTATGAAAAAGATAAAAATAAACCCAAAGCATACAGAAAGAAATAACAAAGAGAAAAAAGAAATCAATACAATTAGAAACAGAAAAATAATAAACATAAATTAATGAAGTAAAGAGATGATCTTTTAAAAAGATCAGTAAAATGGAGAAACTTCTAGCAAGAATGACAAAGAAAAAAGAGAGAAGAAACAAAGTACTAATATCAGGTTGATAATACTACAGATACTGCAGGCATAAAAAATATAATAAGGGCATACCAGAGTAACTCAAAACTATTAAAGGCATTTATTTTATCATTTTAAGATCCTTAAAAAATACCTAGGCTCAGATGTTTTCACTGGACAATGATAACAAACTTTCTCAGTTTCTGTTTATCTGTTAGTACTTTAAACTCTTCCTTATTTTTTGAAGAACAGTTCTGCTGGGTAAAGAATTTTTGGTTGGCAGTTTTTCCTCTTTCAGTATCTTAAATATATCATACCACTGCTTTCTTGCCTTCATGGTTTCTGATGGGAAATCATCAGTTAGCCTTATTGCATTTCCCTTGTATGTAATAAATTGCTTTTCTCTTGCTGCTTTCAGGAATTTCTCCTTATCTTTGGCATTTGACATTCTGATTAGTATCTGTCTCGGAGTAAGTCTATTAGGATTTATTCTGTTTGGAGTATGTTACACTTCTTGAAAATGTATATTTATGTCCTTCATAAGAGTTCCAGCCATTATTTCCTCATATATTCTTTCTGCCCCCTTTCCCTTCTCTTCTCCTTCTGGACACCTATGTTGTGTATGTTTGCATGCTCTTTTCTGTCAGTCAAATCCCAGAGATCCTACTCAACTTTTTCTATTCTTTTCTCTATCTGTTCTTCCTTCTGTAAGATTTCAACTGTCCTGTCTTCTAGCTCCTTAATTCTTTGTTCTACCTATTCAAATCTGCTGTTGTATGCCTCTAGTGTAGTTTAAAGCTCTTCCATTGTTTCTTTCATTCCCTTCAGTTGTTGTGTTTCTTTTTATACTTTCAAGTTCTTATTTGTAGTCACATAGTGTCTTCCAAATATTGTTTATCTCTTTAGCTATACTTTCCTTCATCTCCTTGAATTGATTTTGGAGATTTGAGTGAATATCTTTGAATAGTTGTTCCAAATTCTGTGTCTTATCTGAAATTTTAATGTGTTCCTTTGAATGGGCTATAGCTTCCTTTTTCTTAGTATTGCTTGTAATTTTTGGCTGGTCTAGGTATCTGATTATCTTGATGAGTTTACTCTGGAGATCAGTTTCTCTCACTTGCCTACAGTTTTCTTGTTGATTGGCTTTGTGCTAAGGCATTTGTTTGTTACTTGGCTCAACCTATTCTAGACCTTTAGAATAACTCATGTTTAACTGATCAGATTTTTTCAGCTCTTATTCCTCTGATTCTCACTCTGGACATATGGTACAAATTTTGAGATTGCACTATTTGTGCAAGTATTCCCCCAGGAGTAAGCTTCCTTTCCCTTGTTCCTTCTCCAGAAATGCTGATATGTTCTATTTGTTTTTGATTTGCCACTATTGTTTTTAGTCCTCCTCTCATTGTCTCTATCAGCTTTTTCCTGGAAGGCAAATTCTGGGATGAGGGTCATTGCAGAGAGAATATTCTCAAGCCAATATTTCCCAGTCAAAATAGGGCCAGAGATCCATGAAGGAGGCATAGATCTGTTCCAAATTGCCCTGGGGAGGAGACCTAGAAGGACACCAAACTTCCCTTTCATGGGTCCCCAAATCAATGCTTTCCTGGTCTGCCCAGCAGATGGCTCTCTTCAGCCAACTGTTCCATGCAGTTCTAAGGTGGTACTGTGCCTTTAAGTCTAAGTGACTCTGTCCCTGTTGGATTCAGTGTTGAGTCAGGCTGCTAGCTGCTTTTGTCCAGAGTAGGCTGAAACACTACCATGGATTTGGGACCCAGTGATCTGAATCTGCTGATAAAAAGCTGCAATCAGTGCTCAGCCATGCCCCACCCCCCCCATTCTTGGGGAAAAGCTGCTTTCAGCAAACTTTCCCCAGAGCTCCAAGAAGGCACTGTGTCTCTAAATCACCTCCCCTTCCACCCCCATTGGGGTGGTATTAAAACAGAGGCTGCTTGCTTTTAGTCCCGGACTGGCTGAAACTGTAGCTGCCCTCACACCCAGGACCCAGCATTTCAAGTTCTCTAATCAAAAGCCATGATCAGTGTTCTGCCATCATCCTCCCACCCCTCCACCCCCATTTTTGGGGAAGAGGACTTTTATTTTCAGACAGCGACTGGATCCTGGGGCAGCCTGCCATCAGTAGGGGATGGGCTTCAGCCTCTGCAGTGTGGAAGATTTTACTCAGTTTTTCATTGCAGGTTATCAGTCTCTTCCTTCCTCTCTTCCTTGGACAGTGTACAGTGTTCTGCTGGTCTCTGGAGCCCCCTGAACAGTTGATTAAGACAGTTGCTGACTGTTTATTAGCTGCCTTGAAGAATGAACTGAGTCTGAAATCTCCCTACTCTGCCATTTTACCCAGAAACATCTCTGGTTTCCTTTTATTAAAAAAAAAAAAAAAACTTTCATTAGGAAAGTGAACATAGCTCTTTATGCATTCACAGTATGATTTTTAAATACTTAATTAAACTATGTCTCAGTTTCAAGCAATAGTGAAAATAATAGTAGTATCTGCTTCAAAAGCTATTGAAAGGAAGTGAGAAAGGCATGCAAAATGCTTATCATTGTATTTAACACTTTACAAATATTTCAATAAATATTAGTTGTTGATCAAAGCATAACAAAGAAAGCAGGATCCCTTTTTTTATTTAATACTCTGTCAAGAGAAAGTAGGACTTAGTACCTTAAAAAACGCTTTTTTCATATCCTCTCTTACCAAGTATCAAAGTGTTTCTTCAGCCTTCATCACCGCTAAAAAGATTTACATCAAGGTAATCTTTACAAATAGTCCTCCATTTGTCCTACTCTTTCATGATTCCTCAATCTTGAACATGCTCTTTATCCTAGGACACTTGACAGCTCCCACACTAACGTAATCTGAGTTGAATTTCTGCAGCTGATTGCCTTTTGACTGCACTTTGGTTGCTTTATTCTCCTTTTTTAACCTTTTGATTGGCAATTAATTTGCACATTGACTGCAGTAATTGCCTAATGATTTCACATGATTCCATGATTGCCCTTTCAGACATCTCCCCTTTGAATGACTGGGGCTCATCTTTCCGTGCACCAGCTGCCACTTAACTGATTTCCTCAACCTAATCCAGCTGTTTATCTCTATTCATCATCTTTACTATTTTCCCCTTTTATATAGTTCCACTAACTGGTTACCAAGTTCTAACTAAAAGGCTGCTATTTTTTGTAATCATATCACTTTTCTCTTATACTCCAGTGCAGAAGTTTAATGAGTTTCTAGTCATTATGCATTTCTAGATTAATATAGTATCTTTTCTTCTGAGACTTTCTTATCCATCATTCAGTCTTTTGAATTCTGTTATGTTTTCATGCTCTGAGTGCTGAATATGCTTCATTTCCATATTTTGAATAATCTATATGAAAATATTTAAATTTTGAAGAATCTTTTTGAATTTATAATTTTTGTGTTAAATGCCTGCTTAATCATATCTCTTCTCCTAGCCCTAATTAGCATCCCAGTAATTTTCACTTCTTCTGTACCTACAGAATTAGGTTTCTAATTAAGAATTTCTGTGAACAAAGATATTTTCTTTTTTCATAGCTGTTCATTGAAATATAGTTTTAGTGACTTTTAATACATTGGCTTTTTATACGTCTCTTCCAATGCCCTTATTTGTCTTCTTCTTCTCCTTCTTCTTCTCCTTCTCCTTCTCCTCCTCCTCCTCCTCCTCCTCCTCCGGCTGATTTTATAGCTTATTGGTAGCTAATCACTTAAAATCCTGCTTTCTTTAATCTTAATAGTCTGATTCTTAAACTCTGTCATCTATCTCTACTGTCTTATCTTTTACATTTATTTGAAATATTACTCTAAATTGAAGGTATTCTGATCGGCTTGTTGGAACTAAATTTGGAAAGTTAAACAAACAGTGGTTTGGAAAATGAGTTAGATAATGTCACTAGTATGTGCATTTTTGAGCTTATTCAATGATACCATGTGATCTTCTGTATTAGGCCAGCAAAAGTACCTATTACATATCACCTTGAGAAGCAGCTGAGAACCTGCACATAATTAACAATTCAAACACTTGATTGCTTTCAACCCATAAAATTGATACAGGAAAGACAAAAACTCTTTGCATTATTGACAAATGAGTAAAGTGTTTTATATATGAGAAACAACAAAACGACCGATTACAATGTAGTTTCTAAATAATGACAACCACCACAAAGATTGGAATTGAGTCTTAATTTATAACCTGTAAAATGAAGATTTAAAAAAATCTAAAGTAGACTTCCAAACTGCTTTTGTTGCTTAAAGTTAAGAGAAAATACGGTACTTTGTCTTTTTACAGACAGCATTAAATTTTTTAACTGCTACATTTTATTCATTCATCTGTTATTACAGGTTTAAAATAAACTCTTCTACATTTTTGTTGTCCTATGCTATTTATTCTTTGATCTTCCTTGGTTACTAAAGGAGCCAGAACATGCTCTGCGGCCTCCAAAAACAGTAAAGTCAGCATTTTGTTCTGTAGATGCTGAAATGCCAGCTGGTAACTGCCAGTTTATAGTTAGTCGATATTATATTGCGCTAACATTAGCTATGTCTTAATATTGTGCTTCTCAAAACAGTTTAGGGGAATACATTGGAGAGGAAAAGAGGAGAACTTAAAAATAACATTTTCTGCACAGCTAGATGGGAACTATTCAAGAGTTTGAAAACTGCACAACAGCAAAATATAGAACTTTACCTAATTGTGTATTCTTATTATTATAAATATTTTCTCTGCCTGAGTAGGGGTACTATGTGCCAATGTAATCTCCATCTACAGATATAATTCAAGATATAATGTGATGTTAAGAGGATTTTGCTTACTTTTATAATACTTATGCTAAAAGAAAGGAGTAGTATTAAAAATATTTCAATGTGGTATGATACAAGCTTCAAACAATTAGAAAAAGTTTGACCATACAAGTAGGGATATGAAAGATTAACAGTTGTCCAACACAATCTCAGTAAAGAAAACTAACATGAACTCTGAAAAGGGAAATAAATCCAGGCCATTCTACAAAGTAGATTGAGAAAGCGTTTAATGTAAGAATGAAGAAAAACTCAGACAAACAATATTTTGTCAGGATTCCCAACTTCGCTTTTGAAGGCAGCATATGTCAAAAACAATTTAGTAAAACAACAGACCCATGTGACAAAATAAATAAACAACTTCTTACTTGTTGTTACTTGACTTCTACAGAGAGACCTAGTTGTATTTTCAAGTTGTATAAAATCAGCCAAATAAAAATTTATTTTTCCATATCAATTTATTTCTATTCCGGTCTTATTTTATCTGCTTGCAAAATGTTTTATATGGTCAATTCCAATAAATTCAATAATTTCAGTGCTTTCTTGGTCATTTCAAGTTTACACTCAGTCTTCAGAGTTTCTTCTCTCCCACTTTCTCCCTCAAAGTGCACATTTGTTCTAAAGGCACACTATGGTACTCCTAGAGAAACTATACCAGATACATATAAAACTGATTTTTCTGTCAGTACCACACTTCAAAATGGAACATTCTCTGATTTGTTTTGATCATTGGCATCCATCCTTCCTAGTATCTAGGTAGATGTCCAAATTACCCATCTGCTTTCTGGTCCTTAGGAACCTCAAGTCTTTCTTCTTTCTGCTCACCTCACATACCACACATCTTCAGATTCTCTAGCAATGACACAGAAACATTTCGAACCTCTTTGGTTACATGCAAAATTTCAACGGCTCTTCAATACAAGTGTAGGAATTCAGGAGTTTGTCTCAAAACCTTATCTCATTCATATACCGATTTCATGTGGGGAGATTTCTCTTTATAAAATGCTCTGCCTTCTCAGGCTTGACCTACAAAATAATGTAAATCTTCTATGCTTTTGGCCCCAAATTTCTCTAGGCATATGATCATCTGTCTGCCCTCCTTCTCCCCTGACATGTCTCTGCCAGAAAAGGGGAGGTCACAGACCTCTCTGCAGTGCTCACCAGCACCTACGCTGTAACACATGGAAAACCTTGGACTCCCAAGTCTGTAACACTGTTAATTCAGTCTACGGACCCTGATGGAAATACAAGGCCCCAAATTTGCCTCATTGTTTTCTGTATTTGGTGCTGTAGGCCTTGTACTATGGTAATAATTTCAGAAGGTCTTTGCCTCAATATCTATATTAATTGATAAAGACTGCTATGTGCTTTCTTAATTACTTGATAAATAACATAAAGTACTACTTCTTAAACTTAAAATTAGAAATTTAAAGTTTCTCATTTAGATGCCTCTTAAATAAAGAATTTTTATTTTTTCTTCCATTCAGTCCATTGAAATTTGATTCATAATGCTTGAGAAAGTTTAGATATTATACACAGTTGCCAGCTACTAAAATGAGAGAAGTGTGGGAACGACATGTATAACCCCATCCTTGGTCAAACAGAACAGCAAGAAAAATGAAAAAGTAAGAAAGGGGAGGAGGAGGAGGTAGAGGAGGAGAACAGGGAGGAGTAGAATGAATATACCCAAGTTAGACATGTTGAATCGAGGACTCTCAAGTCTTAAGTGAGTGTAATGAAAGAGGAGCCAGGAGAGGATTCCATTGTCTGCAGATGGGAGTAGATGGTTGGAGGCTAAGGAGCTAAGGAATCAAAGTGCAGTAATTTAGAGGAGCAGAAATATATAACCAACCTTCTACATTTATACTATTGTTATGAAGGAGGGGTAATGAAAGCACTGAACTCCATCATGCCAAATCTAAATGTAGTCCATTGGGAAAGACATTTTTCTGGGAGGATAATGACCAGAAAAGCATGTTTTCACACAAATCAGGCCATAACAGAGCTCATTTGACATTTTTATTAAAAAAAGAATACTTGTAAAAGTACACACTGAAGTATCCAAATTTTAAGTTACCCCCATAAAATTCTAAAATAGACAATCAAGTGTCAAGGAGATTATAATGCACTATAGGAAGTAATATTCAAGTTGTTTAGAGGATAATAAGAAAAATTAATTTCATTGTTGGTAATAGCAATGTAATTGGAAGACAAAATAGTTCACGGGCCACATTATTTGATTTTCCATTCTTATTCATAATATTTGGAAATAAGCCAAAAGGCAATACAGACAGTTTTGTGAAGAGGCAATGATGCTGAAAATTCAACAAAATTCTGGGTGTCCTACAAAAAAAAAAAAAAAAAAAAAAGATAGAAGAAAAAAATGACTGTATTGAGTATATATTTCTCAATAAGAAAGTTTAACCATGTTCTAACCTGAATTGCAGGGTTCAAGAACAGCCTGCTCTCTTCTGGTGTCTTGTTAGAGTTAGAGAAGTAGTCTGAAAGGGCCATTGATTTGACCATGGCTAACACTCCTTATTCTCATTGTTTATAAGAGAATTTTGCCAAAAATGTTCAGCAACTTTAATTTAATCTTTGTTGGTACCTGAGGGGGTTGCTTGCACTGTTTTATGAATTTTGAAATTGTCTTGTCATCATCCAGTCCTTTTACTATTATTTTTCATGGAGATTGACTATACATTGTTGTGAAGAACTTTATAAACTTAGAGTATTTAGACAAACTAAATGAATTTTTTAGCCCATTGAAATAAGACGTTCGGATGGTTGGAGAATAGAGTTCAACGTTTTGTAGATTTTAAAGAAATATTTTTATTTAAACATCATTTGTATTGACTGCCAGCACTGTATCATATGCTAGAGAAGGCATTCCACATATATTTCATATATATTTTCAATATTCTAAATGACCCTTACCTAATTGTTAAAAAAGTAATTCAACTATTTTTGAAGAAAAATATATTGTAGTTCCTAGGTGACTTTATATATGCTGAAATGTAGGAGCTGCTTCCAATAAAATGAAAGGGAAAAAAGATTCATTTTGAGTAAAGATCCCTAATAATTATTGATTTTTATAGATCAAGTTTTTTTATATGTATTAATATTATTAACTCATTTAACCTTAAAGACCATCTAAAGTGATATATTACTATTATCCCCATTTTAAAAATTAAGAAACTTGAGGCATGGTTGGATGATTTACCTTGACCAAAATTATGTAGTCCTGCCTGCTAGTGCTGGATTTTGAATGCATAGTTTTGGTTCTGGAGCCAAGGATCCTAAACACTACTGTATATTGACTCCAAATTTTGTAGGTTGTTCTTCTTTCCCAAAACAGTGTTTCTAAAAGTATACATTATATTTGCTCATGATCACATGCAAAGCATATTTATAGAGTTATTAATTTATAATAGTTGCAAAAATAAGGGTCTGGGGTAGACATCAATGAAGTAAATATTTTTCCGGAAATTAGATGTCTAAAAGAGGATAAAGAAAAACTTGTTCAACCAAGTCAAATAAATAGAGCATTTAATTCAGAGCTTTCTCAAAATCTATTTACAAATCATATATTGCCAGAGAATTGTCTTTTTTCCTTTAAGTAGTCAATTTATTAAAAATAAATCCCACCTACAGGTGAATAACAATTACAGTAAATTTTTAAATACTTACTAAAGAAATATGTTATTTTAAGCCATATTTATTCAAAGAGTTTTGTACTTTGATGCTGTTCAAAAAATATATTTCTGAAAAAGATGGTATTGAAAAGTTTGATAAAAATCCATTTTGACTTATGTAATTTAAAACAACCATATATTTATTGCAGTAAAATGTACTGGCACTCAAAATAACTTGTCTGAGAGAAAAATGGCCATTCCTCACAAAATCAATCTCTTGTACAATCAATTTATTTTTGCTATTATGATTTACTGAAAACTGTCATGTCCCAACTTCAATCCTCATGGCAACTCAATTTTAGATTCTTAGGGACTTAAACCAAAATTCTCAAGTAAAATTGAAGAAAAACCCAATTCTATTTTACTATTTAATAAACTTTTGCTATGATATAGCACATTGGAGTGACCTAAGGTAAGTAAGTCTCAAGTAGGATACTTACTTTATGGTGCTTTCTAGTATATGTCTATGTATATATAACATTTTTCACGGATACTTCTCAAAGTGAATAAAACATCATTATAGTACTAAGAGAAATGTGGGCATTACGCTGGTATTAATTAGGACAAAAGGAAAAAGTTACCTTTCATTGCTGCATTTTGTTGCCATATTGGTAATAGATTTTTATAAGGAAAAATTAAGATTTCTGGAAAGCCTTTGATTTTCAAAGTTCACATTTTTCATGTGTAAAGGATTAACTTATAATGTAGATTTCATATCTAATTTTGAATTTATGCAACTAATTGATTTTTCTGTCTTTGGAGGATCTCCTTCTCCTCAATTAGGATACTGTGAGTTTCTCAAGGCAGGAAGCTTATTTATTTCACTCTCCACATCCGGAGACTATAACTACGTTTGGTTTATAGTAGGGACTCCTTTAATATCTATAGACCATTCAAAGAGAATACCTTGTGACTTTTTGTTAAAACTTCAAAGTTTGGATCTTTTTCATTAATGGCATGACAATTATATCTTTTGCAGTATGATCCTTTTCACTTTTAAAGAATTTTAAAATTTAGGATGACTATTGTTATTCTGCACATGAAGGAGAAAGGACAGTCACTATGTTGTGTTTAACAGATGTAATCTGGTGTCTGATTCAGGTAGAGCAGGGAAGGGAAAGGGCCAGGAATTCAGATCTTCAGTGACCCAGATTCCAATATGGGCATGGGGAGGTGCCTGCAGTGGTGACCAGGTTGCAAATGTGTTCAATTATAATCAAATGCAGCATTTTATATCATTCACCAAGTCAGTAGATCTGGGGTTCCTATTATAAAAATCCAAATTATAAAAATAAAAAGGGTGAGCAACGATGCAAAGCCTGTGGTATTAGCAATCAAACCGATGACTGCACGATAAAAGTAAACACGGTGGCAAGAAGAGGTCCTAGGGGAATTTTCTGAGCCAGAATTCCATGCTTGGTAAAGTCTGTGCAACATCTTTTCTTGACCTATGACATTGTGTGTGGGTGGGAGGGATGCTGGTGTCAGAGCCAATATGGGTGTGGAATTGAGAAAGAAGTGGGGATAAGATTGTCAAAAATTTAATAATGAGGATATCAAGTGACTTATCTGAAGTATTATGTAACAATGATTCAGGATTATAAAATACGTTTAGCAGAATTAAACAACCTGAGTGGGTTGAATGATGGTATAGTTAGTAGTCTTCCAGCTTTAAGTGGATGTTTTGGGGAGCAACCTCAGTTAGAAGGCCCCTACATGTGTCTGAATTGCAGAAGGTGTTTTATTTTTCTGCATAAGGCATGGAAACAGTGCATGACACTGGTAGGTGCTCCATCAATGCCTAAAGGAGCTAGTTCACATGCATGCTTTCATGAAAACCTTGAGACTCATGTGTCACCAGCTACAATAGTCATTTATCAATCCCTATGACATTAAATAGCATATACTAGGTTTAAAACAGAAGACAATAGTAGAAAAGATTATGAGCTAAAAAGCAGATAATGAAATTTATTGGAAAGATATGATAGTTGACAGAAACAAAAACAACGACGAAAATGGAAGATACAGGCCCTGGGCAGGTTAGGAAGCAAAAGAGCTCTCTAGGAATCCAGACAGCAGGACCTAATGATACTTTCTTCAGAGCAGTATAGTTGGGATAAATCAGGACCAAACAATTTTAGTCCGTGGTGGAACGACAAAGAAGAGCTAATTAGAAGAAGACTGATTAGATGAGGTTAAGTTAGGTACCAACTTCTTTTCAGGTAGAGAAGGAATATCCAGAATATGTGTTACATCAGAATACCATATACAAAGGGGCATGGGTGGTTCAGTAAAGGCAAACTAATTCACTATAATAGAAAAATTGAGGCCTGGATTCTAGGAAGAAAAACCAAATGAAATTCTCATCAAAATATCAAAATTCCTGATTATTGGTAAAGTCCCCTTCCAAGGTTTTATCTCTGAAACTGTCAGAATTTCCACCACACCATCCTCCAGAAAGCCACTGCTTTGCTAAAACTGTTTACTATTAGCAAAGCAATATTTTGCTGATTTGAAAATCTACACTCAGGTAAATCACATTTACATGGCAAAACAACAAAGAGAAAAATAACTCTACAACAGTCAGAGATAAATAACTGGATAAGATACTTAAAAAAACAAAACAACAACAAAAAAAAAAACACTGTGTACCTTCTCCCAAACACTGGGAACTAATAATTTAGAAGGCCAGGCCCTTGATCTTGGGGCTTGGGGCTTGCCCTTATGAAGCTTGTTACTGCAAAGGACAGGCTAAGCCTACTTATAACTGTGCCTAAGAGTCCCCACCCCCAGAGAACCTCTTTCTTTGCTCAGATGTGACCCCTCTCTCTAAGCCAACACTGCAGTTAAACTTACTGCCCTCCTTCCTACATGAGACGTGACTCCCATGGGTGTACATCTCCCTGGCAACATGGGACATGACTCCTGCAAATGAGTCTGGACCTGGCATCATGGGATTGAGCAAAAGGGGAAAGAGAAATGAAACAAAGTAAAGGAAATACCTGAAACTGTTGAACTGCCACCTGTAGCCTTGATTCTTGAAAACGCATATATAACTATATGGCTTATATTGTGTGACCATGTGATTGTAGAAAACCTTGTGGCTCCCACTCCCTTTATCCAGTATATGGACAGATGAATAGAAAAATGGGGACAGAAAAGTAAATAAATACTAGGGGGGATTTGGGGGATGAGTTGTTTTGGGGTGTTCATTTTTACTTTTATTTTTATTCTTATTTTTATTCTTATTTTTGGAGTAATGAAAATGTTAAAAAACTGACTGTGGTGATGAATGAACAACTATATGATGATACTGTGAACAACTGATTGTACACTTTGGATAATTGTATAGTATGTAACAATATCTGAGTAAAATTGTAAGAAAAAAATATGTACCATTGAATCATATTAAGCAACAGGATAGAGTCACAACAAACTTCATGGGAATGGTATTGTGCAGAAAGAAATTTCTAATTAAAAAACAATCGAGGGAAAAAAAAGCAATCATGTACCTCCAGTTTCAGCTCTAATATGTAAAAATCTTAGAAGTCATCATTCCTGTCGTAATAAAAAGAAAAACCTGGGTAAACTGAAAATCAGATATTTCTTATACCTATCAGAGAACTGAAGTCTCAAGAAAAACTGCCAGCCTAAAATCTGGAGGGCCAGCCAAATCTAGAGTCATAGACAAGACAGCAGAAGCCGCCAGAGCCATAAGCTTGTAGAAATACTTACGTAGCCTTTCTGATGAATAGTTGTTGATGGCTGATTATAGATTATTGTGAAAGTGAGAAACTCCAGGAGCTATAGTCTTGGGTCCTTCCCCCTACATTTGTGGGCTTTACCTCCCCAACAGGATTTTAGAATTTTCTGATTTGTTTCCATATTAATTGTAAGTGTACTTTATTTATTGTGGATACAAGTCATTTAACAGATGCTTTGCAAATATTTTCTCACAGTATTTGATTTATCCTTTTATTTACTTAACATTTTCTTTCAAAGAGTAGAAATTATTTTTGAGTGCAATTTTTCATTTACATGGATTATTCTTTTTTTCCTTTTACCTAGGAAATCTTTATCACTATGTGACATTTTTCCTGCATTTTATTCTCAGTAATGTATAGCTTTAAGATTTACATTTAGAGGTAGGGCCAATTTTGACTTAATTTTTGTGTTTAGTATAAGGTACATGTTCTAGTTTGCTAATGCTGCAGAATGCAAAACACCAGAGATGGATAGGCTTTTATAAAAAGGGGTTTATTTCACTACACAGTTTCAGTCTTAAGACCACAAAGCGTCCAAGGTAACACCTCAGCAATCGGGTACCTTCACCAGAGAATGGCCAATGGCGTCCGGAAAACCTCTGCTAGCTAGGAAGGCAGCCGGTGTCTGCTCCAAAGCTCCGGCCTCAAAACGGCTTTCTCCCAGGACGTTCCTCTCTAGCAAGCTTGCTCCTCTTCAAAATATCACTCCCAGCTGCACTCTCTTTTCTCCCCCCAAGTCAGCTCATTTATGTGGCTCCACTGATCAAGGCCCACCCCGAATGGGCGGGGCCACACCTCCATGGGAACATCCCATCAAAATCCTCACCCACAGCTGGGTGGGGCACATTCCAAGCAAATCTAACCAGCACCGAAACTTCTGCCCCACACAAGACTACAAAGATAATGGCATTTGGGGACACAATACATTCAAACCAGCACAGTACAGATCAAAGAACATTTTTGAGTGTACAAATATCCAATTATTATAGTACTATTTGTTTAAAAGATAGTCCTTTCTCCATTGACTTGCCTTTGCATCTTTGTCAAAATCAGTTTTCTGTTTATGTATAACTTTATTTTGGAGCTCTCCATTCTGTTCTATTGGTCTATTTGTCTATATTTATACCAATTCCAATAAGTATTGAAGTCAGTTATTGTTAGTTCTACAACTTTACATTTTTTGCATTTCTATATAAATTTTAGAATTAGCTTGTCAATTGCTACAGAATAAGCCAAAATTCTGAGTTGTAAAATGGATTTGAGAATCTGGAGATACCCAGTAAGCTAAAATTTTCACAATAGAATCCTAGAGAGCAGAAAAATGCACAAGAGAGAAGAAAATTCTTGATAACTTTAGAGAACCCCTGTTCAGTGATCAGCAGAGGACTGAACACATACATGGCAATTACATAAGACGAGAGAAAGAACCACATGTAAGGATATGAGGGAATATTAGCTAGTGCTCACAGAGGGACAGGAACAGTTCCTATTTCCACCACTAAGGCTGGAAAACTTCCAATAATTATTGTCCAAATATTTATTATCTTAAACTTCTGGTGGTTGGAAGACTAAAATGGGTCTCAGTCAGCCAAATTTAATGTTTTGGCAAGTCTGCGTTCCTTTCTGGAGGCTCTAGAGGTTAATTTGCGCTCTTGCTTTTTTCAGATTTTAGAGGTAGCTTATATTCCTTGCCTCATGATCCCCTTCCATCTTCCATGCCAGCAATAACCAATTGAACTTGTCTCACATGGATTAACTCTGAAGTGGACTCTTCTGCCTCTATAGTCCACATTTAAGGACCCTTGAGATTACCTTGGACCCACCTGGGTAATTCAGGATAATCTCCCTATTTCAAGATCAGCTGATTAGCAACCTTAATATCTTCTGTAACACAATTTCCCCTTTTTGCCATGGAGCAAAACATATCCATGGGTTACAGAGAGTAGGATGTGACTATCTTCATGGTGCATTATCCTCCCTGTTACAGTTCCCAAAGAGGAATATTATATGGCTAGAATCCAATCAATGATGAACAGATGTGCAAAGAAGCAAGAAAATCAACCCAAACCAACCAAGAATTGATACAGATGTTAGAATTAGCAGACCAGGATAGTAAAGCAACTCTTAAAGTTACATGCCATTTATTTAAGTGGAAACATGAAAGGCATTTTTAAAAAATCCAAATTAAACTTCTAGAGATGAAAACTAAAATGACTGAGAAAAAAAATACTAGATTGGTTTAATGGCAGACAGAAAAATAAGCAAACTTCAAGTCAAAGCAGTAGAAACTACATAAATGAAATGCATAGGGAAATATTTAAAGAAACTAAATTGAGCGAAAGTATGCTGTGTGACAACTTCAAGAAGCTGAAAATACATGTAATATGAATCCCTAATGTAGAGGAGATATAAGCAGAAAATTTGAAGACATATTATCTGAAAAATTTCCATATATACGAAAACTATAAACCCACAGATTGAAGAAGCTCAAAAAAACCCAAAGGGAAAAATTTTTAGAAAACAACATTAAGACATAGAATAATCAAATCATTCAAATTTCACAATAAAAGGAAAAATCTTGAAAGTAACAAGAGGTAAAAAAGATATGTTACATACACAAGACAAAAGATAGGGATGGCAACAAATTTCTCATTGAAAACAATGCAAGCAAGAACATAGGGAGCAACATCTTTGAAATACTAGGAAATAAAAACAATAAAACTAGAATTCCATACCCAGAAAAATGTCTTTCAAAAATGAAAATGAAATAAAGACATTTACTGATACACAAAAATAGCATAGTTTTAAGTGTGAATATCTGGAAAAAATCAAAAATTTAATTAATAGAAATAATAATCACTGTAGACTCAAAATATGGAATACTTTAAAACAATGAAAGTAAATTAGTTCTAGTTAGTCACATGGGTGATAGTTAATTTTAAAAACATGATTGAAAAATGTAAGTCAAGAGAATGCAAACAGTAAGAATGCATCTATATAAAGTTAAAATCTGTTAAATATAACATATTATTGTGGTCTCTAACCATGTCATTATAATATAGAGAAAAGCAGGGAGAAGATAAAAAAAAAAATAGGATGGCAGTTTCTTGTGGAAGTATTCAGTGAAAAGGCATTTAAGGGGCCTCTAATTTATTAACTATTTTTCTTAAGCTGTATGCTATTTTCTTGGGTATTTAGTTTATATTTATTTTTTAAGCCACACATATTTGCTATGCATATTTTGCTTGTGTGTGTGTGTGTGTATACACACATGTGGTTTTATAAATATATTTCATGAAATAAAAGTAAAAATATTTTTTAAGAAAATATATGACTGCTTTCAACTATGAACATAACTGAATACACTGATTGATACATAATATAATTATACTTAGAGAAAGATTATGACTTTTGTCTAATATATTTATTCATATAGTATACTCAGATGTTCTATCATAGTACTCACAGTATAAATAAGAGGTTTAAGAAAATGAGATATAAACTAATACTAAATATTTTAATAGCTAACATTTATTAAACACCTAGTTATTAATCTTCACGTTTTTTTTTTTTTTACCTTTCCTGTACCACTCTCCTAAGGAACATAAGAGAGAATTTAAATAATTAACTTGCCTGAGGTCACATTGCTATTTATTAGTGTAGTCAAGCAAATATTCTCCCAAGCAAAAGCTCCAACCCATTTCATAATATAAAATTCAATTTTTTAAAGAATTTGAACTCATAATACTTAAATACTTTGAAGATGAAATTCTTATAAGCAAAGGAATTTGGACACAGTAGAAGCCAGATTTTCAGCTATATTGGGGTAAGGCTTGCGCTCATTCAATTCAGCCACACCTTAACTAATAATAACATCTTCAAAAGTCCCATTTACAAACAAGTTCACCCACATGGCACTAGGAGTTAGGACTTGAACATGTCCTTTGTGAGGAATATGATTCGATCCCCATCATAAATGTTTCTTTATTTACTTACTTCACAGCATATTTTGAGGATCCTTTCCCAAAGAGATAATAATATCTTTATCTTTGCTATTCAGTCCAGTATAATAGATAGTTTTGACACTGCAACATATTTTAGAGTTGCTTGGGGCCTTGCTACAGCCCATAAAAGCCCACCTTGTACCCATATGAGTTAGAATGTATAAATAGTTTTCTTGCATTTGTCAACAACAAAGAAAATACCACAAACACTCCTTATAACAGAATCTATCTAGGACTTTTCCTTAGCCCTTGGGGATATATAATTCACATGAGATGCTTTGTGTTATTATACTAACTCTAAAACTCTGCTTTTATACTTCCTTGCAATAACTTCTTTCAGGGAATGAGAGACAATAAATGGAAAAGATTTATTTATGTAAAAAATATGTGCCTGAAATGCTTTTCAAAATAAATAATTATTTATCAGACCAGATGCTCAATGTACTTTCTATACACACACACTTATCTTAAAAAAATAATAATAATAAAAAAATGCTGCCTATAGTCAGAGATTTATAACTAGATTTGCCATATAAAACACTTTGAACTCATGGCAATTCCCCTAAGTGGAAAGATGGTTATTTTTATTCACTTTTAATAATAAAAAAATTTTGGACAATAAGCTAATATGATATGCCCACATACAATTGGAGAGGCACAAAAGCACAATGAAAAACAATATGCATGGTGCAAACAGACTGATTGGGTCAAATCTCAGATCAATCATTCTTTAGCTATGTGACTTTAGGCAAATTATTCATTTCTATGTTACCTGTGTCTATGTTGTTAAAGGGGAAAAACAATATTTCCTCCCTCAAAGCATCATGATGATGACTGAGTCAAATTTTTATCTACCTAAGGGTGCCACAGTTGTTATGTAATAAAAATAAAAGAAAAAAGTATTAAATGATGTTCTTTTGCATTTTTCTATACTTAATATATCATGTTCACTTATTAAAAGGTTGTATGAAGCTTAAAAACCTTCATGATAGCTCAAAACCAACCATACTCACAGGGATAAAGGGTATTTTTACATAAAGCAATGAAGAGCCTTTGTGGTAATGGTGAGCTATGAGGAAAAGTGTCTCCAAGGCAATTCTTAGGGAAAGCTGTTATGCCAGTTTAGGTACTCCATGTAGCAGATGACAAGATGGAGATAGAAGTGGAACAGATTTATTGGGCATAAAAACTATGGAAGGTAAAGGGAAGAGAGAACAGCTGTAGACAGGAAAAGCTTCAAGCAAGAATGTTAGTCTGAAACCTGTGAAATATGAGGAGTAAGGGGAATTTGGTAGGAACATTCTTAGACTGCAGTGGCCTCTATGAAAGTCTCAGCCCACCATGGAGCTTTAGAGTAATATCAAACACTATGGAATACTACGTTGGGAAGAAATTTCCTGGCCCTCGTATCTCCACTGTGCTCCAGTAATTGACTGGAGCTGCCTAGAAAGTGAGTATCTTTGGTTCTAATGTTATAGCAGATCCTGCAGGTGCTACAGCTTGGGGCTGTCAGTCTACTAAAATCCATGACAGGGTTTCTGTTGAAGGGAGATCAAGTGTGCACCTACCTGACTGCCACATTTTACCTGTTGCATTGTGCAGGTCCAATTTTCTATATTTATTCACTCAGCAGCCTTTCTGTGGTTACCAAGGGCCTTTCTTCCTAAGGGAAACCTGAAGAGGATAGTTAGTGGGTTGAACTATGAACACCAAATGTTGATTGGAGTACTGGAGAACTAACTACTCATCATGGGGCTGCAACCAGTATTGATTATGTTGCTCATTTCCTATCCATTCTAAATTTACCTTATCCTCAGGTATCACATCTGCAGGTCTTTGCAGTTTACTGGGTGGTGAGACACAGACCCTAATTTTTGATGTATCTGTTCCCCTAATAGCTACATCTTTCTCAGGCCATAGATGAAGCTCTTTTCCACTCAGTCACAACTAGGCAAGAGAGTACTAAGATGCACATAGTCATCTAATTCATTATATTATCCTCTCTTTTCTTATTGTATAATGATATCCATACAGAATTGAAAAATCTTTGACTGATATATATATACACAAGAAAATTTGTGATGAGGAGAAAAATATCAATGGAGAGTCAGAGTCTAGATAAAGAAGGAAATGGACATTTTAGAATGTAAAAATAAAATAAATTAATTAAAAATCAACACCTAAGACTTCCATTCCTGGCCAAATAGGGGTAACAGGAACCAGGGTTATGCAGTTACCATGAAAAATTAAAAATAAGGTAATATAGGAAAATGACCCTGAAAGAGGGAAAACAAGTGAGATGAGTCCTACAATTGCTCCACAACATCTAAAAAATATTAAAGGCAAGTCTCAAAATAATCAAATTGTTTCCAAATAACTAAATAGTGTCCAAAAACAAAAATTAAAAATCTTTTTTAAAATTATAAAATATCCAGCTCCTAAGAAGGTTAAAAAATGCAACATCCAGCATCACATAATAAAAATTTAAGAGACAAAGTAGAAAATACGACCAAATATGTGGAGAACACTCAACCAATATAAATCAACTCAGAAAAGATATGGACAATAAAGCAAGTCTATAAGGACTTTGAAATAGCTATTATAACAATATTTCATATTTTCCTGAAGAAAGAGGAGATATTTAGTATGTTAAGAAAAGATGCAGAAAATGTAACAAGAAAGCAGATTGAACTTTAGAGAAAAAAAACACAATGTCTGAAATGAAAATTACACTGGATGGGATTAGCAACACATAGAAAGCAATGGACTAAAAAAAGCAGCATCAGTGAACTATGGAGTAAATTATGCTGAATATTATATTCATAATTGCAGTTTCCAAAGGAGACAGAAAAAAAGTGAAGAAATAATGACTAAATCTTTTCAAATTTTTATGAAAACTATAAATGTACAGATTCAAAAAAGCTTAATAAACCCAAAACCCACAAAAAATGGAGCAAACTACCTCAAAATATATTATAACCAAATTGCTCAAAAACAGTGGTAAATCTTTTCAAAAATCTCAAAATATTAAAAGCACCTAAAGTCAGAAAACACATTATGTGCAGAGAAAAATTTATCCATGAAACAATAAAGCAATATCTTTGTAGTATGTAAAAAGGAAAAGATAAACCTAACAAAAACAAAGGTTAATTAAAGCTTTTGTCAGAATACCATAGCTAAAAGAATATATCTTCAGCAGAGAAGCCAAAGGAAAATGTAACAAATGGAATTCTGTATCTGGACAAAATAATGAAGGTATCAGAATGATAAATGTGTGGGTAAATATGAAAATAAAAAAAGTATAACTCTTTGAAATAAAATTTACTCTTTAATGGAATAAGAGTAATAATGTATTATGGGGTTTACATTTTATATAGAACTAAAATATTTGGTCACATTAACACAAAGTTCTGTAGATAGGAAATAAACAGTTTAGGTACTTATATTGCATGTGAAGTGACATAAAATGATTTGAAAGTTAGCATAATAAATTAAAGATGCATATTCTAAACACAAAAGCAATAACAAAATAGATCATAAAACATAATTAATCAAAAAATATAAAAAGCATAAATAGGGGGAATCTGACAAGGCCAATTTTACCTTGACAGCAAAATCAGAAAGTAGAAATGGGAGATTTAAGCACAATCATATCAATAATCAAATTAAATATAAGCATCTTACTGTACATGAAACTGTGTATTCCAGGTTGTCAGACTGGATAAAAAAAAATGAATCAATTATATTCTGCTTAAAAGAAATACATTTTGGATATACAGAAAAAGGAAGTTAATTAAGTTAGAGGATGGAAGAATATGTTATGCCATAGCACAAATCAAAAAGATAGAAAATCTATCTTCATATGAGAAATAGTATATTTCAGAGCAAAGACTAGTATCAGATGATGTGGATTGGATCATGTTCCTTGCAAAGACATGTTAAAGTCCTAACCCCTGACCTTATGGATGTGAACTAAATTGTAAATGGGATCTTTGATGATGAAGCCAAAGGTTGGGACTTAATCCAATGAGACTGAAGCCCCTAGAAGCAGAAGAAATTTGGACACAAGGAATAGAAGACAAGAGTGGAGAAAAATAGCCATGTGACAGAGGCAGACAATGAGTTACGGATTGTCAGCAAGCCACCACCAGAAAGTTACAGACTTCAGAGATCCTTGTGACACCTTTATTTTGGATATCTCTCCTTCAAAATTCTGAGAAAATAAATTCCTGTTGTTTAAACAAACTAGTATGTGGTACTTTGTTACAGCAGTCTTAGCAAACTAGGATACCTGGGATAAAGGGAGTTCTTTTAAAATGAAAATGTATTAAATAAATCAAAAGGACTTAAGGATCATTAAAGTTTATTCACCAAAAAACAGATCTTCAAAGCATATGAATCAAAAACTAATCCTCTGAGAGGGGTAATAGTCCAATGCACAATTATAACAAAAATTCAACATCCCCACAGTGACCAAACAAGGAGAAAGAAAGTAAAAAAGGATATTGAAGAACTGAGCAACATTATTGTTTTAATTTGTTAAAGCTGACAAAATGCAATATCCTGAAGTGGGTTGGTTTTTACATTGGGGATTTATTAGCTTACAAGTCTACAATTCTGAGGCCGTGAAAAATAGAAAAATGTCAAGAGATCAACAGAATGATACTTTCTTCCTGAAGAAAGGCCGTTGGCTATCTGGGACTCCTCTGTCACACTGGAAGGCACATGGCAGTGTCTGCTGGTCCTTCTTTCTCAAGTTTTGTTGCTTTCAGCTTCTGGCTGCTCCATCTTATCATTTTCTTTTTAATTTTTGTGTTCTTTTCTCTCTCAGTTAATCATGGGCTTTTTTCCTGTGTCTTCTCTCTATTTTGTATACTCTTATAAAGGATCCAGTAAGAATATTAAGGCCCATCTTGGATGAGGTGGGTCACATCTCAATTGAAATCTTAATCAAAAGGTCCCACCCACAATAGGTCTACACTCATGTGGAATGCATAAAAGAATATGATCTTTTCTGGAGTACATAACAGCTTTAAACTACCACAACTGTCCACCAATATTATCTAATTGACATTTATAGAGCACTCCACTCGACAGTAGAATTGATTTCAAGAACATATGGAATTCATAAAGGTCAGTTCACATTCTCTGTTATAAAACAAATCATAATACATTTAAAAGGAAACGTATATTCAAAATATGCCTTCCAGCTAAAATGGAATGCAAATAGAAATCATTAACTGATAAATAATGGTAAAATTCTCTAATTTGTGGATATTAATTAACACAGTTCTAGATAACCCACTATCAATGACATCTTAACAATACTGAATTTTCCAATCTGTGAACCTTATATAGCTTATCACTTAATTTGTTTTTTAACATTTTCTCAGCAATATTTTATACTTTTTTGAACATATTTTGAAAAATTAATCAAGACATATTTATAGTATTTGATGCTATTGCATATGGTATTTTTTTTAATTTCAAGTCCCATTGCTCTTTGCTGATAAATAAAAACCATAGATTTGTTTTGTATATTGAATTTGTGCCACATGATCTTTATATCCTCATTATTATTTGTGTTAGCTTATGTTTTAGTTTCCTTGGCTTCTCAAGTACACTCCATGAAATGGGTTGTATTAAACAACAGGAATTTATTAACTCACTGTTTTCAGGCTAATAAAAATCCAAAACAAGTTGTCACCAAGTTCATGCTTTTTTCCCAAAGACTGGACTGGCTTCCAGTGACTCCAGGATTAACTGTGGGTCCTCTGTGACATGGGAATGCACGTGGTAACCTCTTCTGACCTCCCCCTTCTCTTCCAGATTCCATAGACCGCCTCCTTTTGCTTCCCTTGGCTTGCTCTCTCTCTCTCTCTCTGTGTCATTCTGCTTGTAAGGACTCCAGTAATGGGATTAAGACCCATCCTGACTGAGTTGGGTCATACCTTAACTCAAGTAACCTCAACAATGTGTTCAAACCCATTGGAATGGATTTAAGTCTAAAAACATGTTTTTCTGAGGTACATAGCTTGAAATCACCACCGTTTATTTATTTGTTTAAGATTTTCTACCTATATAATTTTGTCATCTGTAAATAAAGACATTAGTAATTCTTTCTTTACAATCTATATGTTTTCAAAATTTCTTTTCCTGACCTTATTATACTGACCATTACTTGTATTAGTGTAGTCTGGGTGGTCAGTGTGGACATCCTTGAAATGTTCTTGATCTCCCAAAAGAAAGCACTCAGTATTTCATCATCAAACATGATGTTACCTGAAGGTTTTTTCTATCTGCCCTTAATTAGTTTAATAAGATTTTCTTATAGTTCTAGTTTGTTTAGAGTTGTCATCATGAATGGATATTGAATATTGACAAATGCATTTTCTGCTCTATCGAATTGATCACACAGTTATTCTCCTCTATTTTTATTAATATGGATGTCAATTTATCTTCAAATGTTAAAGCAGACTTTAATTTCTGGAATAAATCACATTGGCCATGATGTGTTTCCCCTTTTTATGTGTTGTCATGATGCGATTTGCTGTGTTTTGTTAAATATGTTTACACCTATGTTTGTGAAAGATACTGTATTGCAGCTTTCCTTTCTTTCAAAGACTTTGATTAGGATATTCCTCCCTCTTCAGTGAGTTTGAAAGTGTTCTCTCCTCTCTCTTTTTAAGGTCATGTGATTGACATACATGTATGATTGTTACAAGGTACTTAACCCATCTTTTTGCTTAGATTTAAGGTGCTCCCTGTTTGACAGTATATACTCAGGCCTTGCCTTTTTATTCAGTGCAAAACTTGATGCCTTTTGATTAGAATTTATGGCTCTTATGTTTATTATTTTTGACATTTTCTATTTGCCACATGTTATTTTTAAAATTTTGTCTTTTTTCCACCTTTCTTTGAGTTAAATATACTTTGTTTTATTTTTGAGGGTAGGCTCTTGGATAATCCTCTTTTACTTTTCTCATCTACTTTCATCTCATTTTATATAGTGGAAAACCCTGCAAGAGTATAGTTTTATTTTCCCTTTCCCTTCCTAGGTACAATTCTTTTTCATAGATTTTAAACCTACATGTACATAAATCTTACTGTGCATTGAATTTTTTTTAAATAGTCAATTATATTTTAATGAAACATACATACACTTACTGGCACTCTTCAATCTTTTCTGTAGATACATGTTTCAATCTAACATTATTTTACTTTTTGTGCAACTTTCATTGACATTTTGTGTGGTGCAAATCTTCAGAAAACAAATTCTCTCATGTTTGTTGGGAAAACCTTTGTATTGTGCCTTCATTTTTCACAATTTTTTTTTTCACCATAGAATTCTAAGCTGACATGTAAATGCCATTCTATTACCTCTTGGCTGTCATCTAGTCCACTAACTCTTTCTTTTGCTTATCCAAATCTGCTGTCTAATGTCCCCAGGGTATTTGTGTGTGTGTGTGTGTGTGTGTGTGTGTGTTGTTTGATCACTTTTTTTTTAATTTTTATTTTGAAATAAATTCAAACTTACAGTAACAGTTGCAAAAATGATACAAACCCCATACACAGAACTCCAGCATACCCCAACCCCCCTCCACCGATACCCCAATCTTCTAACTTTTTTTTTAAATGCATTTTCTAATTCAGTTTTATTGAGATATATTCACATACCATACAGTCATCCATGGTGTACAATCAACTGTTCACAGTACCATCATATAGCTGTGTATTCATCACCCCAATCTATTTTTTCCTTCTTAATTTTTGTTGGGATTGTTCAGATACCATACAATTATCCAAAGATCCAAAGTGTACAATCACTTGCCCCTGGGTACCCTCATACAGCTCTGCATCCATCACCACACTAAATTTTTGTTCAATTTTTAGAAACTTTTCATTACTCCAGACAAGAAAAAAAGTGAAAGATGGAAAAAGAAAAAAAGAAAAGGAAACGCGAATCCTCCCCTATCCCTAACCAACCCCCCTCAATTGTTGACTTGTAGTGTTGCTATAGTACATTTGTTACTGTTTATGAAAAAATGTTGAAATGCTACTAACTGTAGTATATAGTTTGCAATAGGTATATATTTCTTCCCTATATGCCCCTCTATTATTAACTTCTAATTGTATTGTCATACATTTGTTCTGGTTTGTGGAAGCGATTTCTAGTATTTGTACAGTTGATCATGGACATTGCCCACAATAGGATTCAGTTTTATAATTCCCATCTTTTGACCTCCAACTTTCCTTCTGGTGACATAAATGACTCTGAGCTTCACCTAATTCACACACCATTCAGTGCTGTTAGTTATTCCCACATCTTGCTACCAACATGTCTGTTCATTTCCAAACATTTAAGTTCATCCTAGTTGAACATTCTGCTCATGCTAAGCAACCGCTCCCTATTCTTAAGCCTTGTCCTATATCTTGGTATCTGTCTATGAGTTTACATATTATAATTAGTTCCTATCAGTGAGACCCTGCAATAATTGTCCTTATGTGTCTGGCTTATTTCACTCAGTATATTGCCCTCAAGGTTTTGTCATCAACACATTTTTTTAATATGGTTTTGTTCACTCACCATATATTCCATCCTAAGTAAATAATTGATGGTTCTCTGTATGGTTATTTATGTGCTCACCACCTTCACCACTATCTATATAAGGGCATCTACATTTCTTCCACAAGGCAGGAGGGAGAGTCAAAGAAGGTAGAGAAGTAAAAGAAAGAGGAAAAAAAAATGACAGCTAGGAAGCAGCAAAAGGAAAAGTAACCTTAAATCAAAGTAGAGTAAAGAATCAGACAATACCACAAATGTCAAGTGTCTAACATGCCTCCCCTATCCCCCCCCTTGTCTTCATTTACCTTGGTATATCACCTTTGTTACATTAAAGGAAGCATAATACAATGATTCTATTAGTTATAGTCTCTAGTTTATGTTGATTGCATCCCTCCCCCAATGCCTCCCCATTTTTAACACCTTGCAAGGTTGACATTTGCTTGTTCTCCCTCGTAAAAGAACATATTTGTACATTTTATCACAATTGTTGAACACTCTGGATTTCACCAAGTTACACAGTCCCAGTCTTTATGTTTCCTCCTTTCTTCTGGTGTCTCACATTCTCCCCACCTTCCTCTCTTAACCGTATTCATAGTTATCTTTGTTCAGTGTACTTATATTGCTGTGCTACCATCTCCCAAAATTGTGTTCCAAACCATGCACTCCTGTCTTCTATCACTCAATAGTGCTCCCTTTAGTATTTCCTGTAGGGTGGGTGTCTTGTTCACAAAGTCTCTCATTGTCTTTTTGTCAGAAAATATTTTGAGCTCTCCCTCATATTTGAAGGACAGCTTTGCTGGATATAGGATTCTTGGTTGGCAGTTTTTCTCTTTCAGTGTCTTAAATATATCACACCACTTCCTTCTTGCCTCCATGGTTTCTGCTGAGAGATCCGCACATAGTCTTATAAAGCTTCCTTTGTATGTAATGGATCGCTTTTCTCTTGCTGTTTTCAGGATTCTCTTTTTGTCTTTGACATTTGATAATCTGATTATTAAGTGTCTTGGCCTAGGCCTATTCAGATCTATTCTCTTTGGAGTACGCGGTGCTTCTTGGATCTGTAGTTTTATGTCTTTCATAAGAGATGGGAAATTTTCATCAATTATTTCCTCTGTTATTGCTTCTGCCCCTTTTCCCTTCTCTTCTCCTTCTGGGACACCAATGATATGTACATTATTGTACTTTGTTTCATCCTTGAGTTCCTGGAGACATTGCTGATATTTTTTCATTCTTTTCTCCATCTGCTCCTTTGCGTGTAGGCTTTCAGGTGTTTTGCTCTCCAGTTCCTGAGTGTTTTCTTCTGCCTCCTGAGAGCTGCTGTTGTATGTTTCCATTGTGTCTTTCATCTCTAGTGTTGTGCCTTTCATTTCCATAGATTCTACTAGTTGTTTTTTTGAACTTTTGATTTCTGCCTTATGTATGCCCAGTGTTTTCTTTACAGCCTCTATCTCTTTTGCAGTATCTTCTCTAAACTTTTTGAATTGATTCAGCATTAGTTGTTTAAATTCCTGTATCTCAGTTGAAGTGTAAGTTTGTTCCTTTGACTGGGCCATAACTTTGTTTTTCTTAGTGTAAGTTGTAATTTTCTGTTGTCTAGGCATGGTTTCCTTGGTTATCCAAATCAGGTTTTCCCAGACCAGAACAGGCTCAGGTCCCAGAAGGAAGAAATATTCAGTATCTGGTTTCCCTGAGGGTGTGCCTTAGAAAATTGCTCCACCCTTTGATGCCTCAGTTCACTGTGCTTTTCTGCCCAGCGGGTGATGCCTGTTAGCCTATAATTCTTGACTGGTGTGAGGAGGTATGGCCATGTTCCCCCAGTCTCTGGGATCTGTTTCTGAATGGAAAGGGCCCCACCCCTTCCCTCTTAGAGAAGATAGACCCCCTAGGGGGAGGTCATTATCATTTCAATGGTCTCTTTCTCTGCTTGTGCTGTCTCTACCCTTCTCTGAGTCACAGCCCTGGAAACTGAAAATGACTGGGGCTTTCTCCACTGAGCCAAAAATGAAACAGATAGTCCCCTTCAGACCTAGTCCAAGGCGACCCTCCGGATCTCCAAGGTCAGTCGTCACCCAAAGCCTCTGTTTTTTGGGGATTTGTATCTGTAGTGAGCAGTTCACACTCACTACTTAAAACGCCAGTTGGATATCAGCTGAGCTATATTCACTTGCTGGCAGAGAGCTTCTCTCTGGCACCATGAGGCTTTGCAGCTCGGGCTATGGGGGAGGGGATCTTGCAGCTTGGATCCGCAGGTTTTACTTACAGATTTTATGCTGTGATCTTGGGCATTCCTCCCAATTCAGGTTGGTGTATGATGAGTGGACGGTCTCATTTGTCCCCCTGCAGTTATTCTGGATTATTTACTAGTTGTTTCTGGTTTTTTTTAGTTGTTCCATGGGAACTACTTAGCTTCCACTCCTCTCTAGGCTGCCATCTTGCCCAGGCTCTCCCCAATCTATCCCAGTCTTCTAACTTTAATATTTTGTTACTTTACCATTTGTTTCTTTTCCTCCCTCCCTCCATCCCTCCCTGTCTGTCATTCATCATCTATTGCTCTGTCTTCTGAACATATGAGAGCTAGTTGCACACATCCTTGAACAAATAATATAATTCACATATACATTTCCTATGAACAATATTCATTTATGTAATCAGATTAACTATAGTTAAGAAGATCACATGGTAAATATAAATACCAATACTACTGATATTGGTATTGATATAAAGCTTAAATTCTATATTTCATTTTTTTTCTTATGTTCCAGTTGTACCCTTTTGAGCCTTTTCTCCTTTATTCTTAGATCTCATCCAGGATCATCTGTGGCATTTAACTGTCATTATCTATTTAGACCATCTTTTTTTTCAATTGTGGAAACATATATACAGCATAAATCTTCCCATTCCAACCCCTCCCAAGCATTCCATTCAGTGGGATTAATCACATTCACATTGTTGCAATGCCATCACCTTCCCACCATCCATTACTAGAAATTTCCCTCCACCCCAAACAGAAACTCTACACTCATTTCTTATTAACTCCCCATTTCCCCTTCCCCCACTTCTCATAACCCATACTCTACTTTTCATCTCTATGATTGTATTCTCTTATACTTTCTTTGTGTTTAACATGGGGCTTAAATTTAACATCTTAATTCTATAACAATCTTATTTTCTTTAATACCAACTTAACTTCAATAGGACACATAAACTATGTCCCTATACTCCTCCATTCCCCCACCTTTATGTAGTTCTTGTCAAAAATTACATATTTTATATTGAGTCCAAAACCACTGATTTATCATTACACTTTATGTATTTTGGATCCTATAGGAAGTAAATAGTGGAGTTACAAATCAAAAATACAGTAGTATTGGCATTTATATTTACCATGTGATCTTTACTGGAAATCTTTATTTCTTCATGTGGTTTCAGTCAATTGTTTAGTGGCCCTTCCTTTCAGCCTGCACAATTCCCTTTAGCATTTCTTACAGTGCTGATCTACTGGTGATGAAGTCCCTCAGCTTTTGAATAACCGGGAATGTTTTTATTTCCCCCTCATTTTTAACCTCCAGTTGTTTGTGAATTTTCTGTCTCTGACAGTTATTGACTTCTATTTGTATTCCATTGTGGTCAGAGAATGTGCTTTGAATAATTTCATATTTTTTAAATTTATTGAGGCTTGTTTTATGTCCCAGTCTATGGTCTATTCTGGAGAAAGTTCTGTGATCACTAGAGAAGAATGTGTATCCTGGTGATTTGGCATGTAATGTTCTATATATGTCTGTTAAATTTCTCTATATCTCTCTCTCCTTTCTTTGTTTCTCTGCTGGTAGGGCTCCCTTTAGTATCTGAAGTAGGGCAGGTCTTTTATTAGCAAAATCTCTCAGCATTTGTTTGTGAAAAATATAAGCTCTCCCTCAAATTTGAAGGAGAGTTTTCCTGGATAAAGTATTCTTGGTTGGAAATTTTTCTCTCTCAGAATTTTAAATATGTCATGCCACTGCCTTCCTGCCTCCATGGTGGCCACTGAGTAGTCACAACTTAGTCTAATGTTGTTTCCTTTATATGTGGTGAATTGCTTTTCTCTTGCTGTTTTCAGAACTTGCTCCTTCTCTTCAGTATTTGACAGTCTGATCAGAATATGTCTTGGAGTGGGTTTATTTGGATTTATTCTATTTGGAGTTTGCTGGGCATTTATGCTTTGTGTATTTATATTGTGTAGAAAGTTGGGGAAGTTTTCACCAACAATTTCTTTGAATACTCTTTCTAGACCTTTACCCTTGTCTACCCCTTCTGGGACACCAATGAGTCTTATATTTGGACGTTTTATTTTGTCTGTCATATCCCTGAGAACCATTTTGATTTTTTAATTTTTTCCCCATTCTTTCTTTTGTTATTTCATTTTCTATTCTGTGGTTTTTGAGGTCACTGAGTCATTGCTCAGCTTCCTCCAGTCTTGTACTATGAGTATCCAGAATCTTTTTAGTTTGGTCAACAGCTTCTTTTATTTCCATAAGATCATCTATTTTTTTTATTTACGCTTGCAATTTCTTCTTTATGCTCTTCTAGGGTCTTCTTCTTGTCCTTTATATCTTGTGCCATGCTCTTCTTCATGTCCTTAATATCCTGTGTCATGCTCTCATTATTTGTCTTTAGTTCTTAGATTAATTGCTCCAAGTACTATGTCTCCTCTGATCTTTTGATTTGGGTGTTTGGGCTTGGGTTATCCATATCATCCACTTTTTTTCATATGTCTTAAAATTTTCTGTTGTTTTTGGGCTCTTGGCATTTCATTTACTTGATGGGGTTCTTTTAGGATATGAAGGTTTATTCAGACACCAATCTCTAATTTGTCAGATCTACAGCTTGGTGGTGTGTACTTTCTCTAACTAACCAGCAGATGGCATCCGTGAGTCACCTATTCCCCTCAGGTCAGTTCTCCCCAACTTTGTCTTTGTGGTGTTTGGGGGTCTGGTTCTTGTGGGGTCCAATTGGTGCATGATCTTTGGGTGTGTTTTTGGTGCTGTCCACCCTGAATGTAGGGCGTGTGTCTGAGAGGTTAGGGAGGGAGGGCAGCTTTAATAATCAAACCTCCCAGGTGTTTCTGGAGATTTAAGGCTGTTGCAAGAGTCTAAACCTTCAGTCCAGTCTTGCCATAGATTGTCTCTGCTGCTGACCCACAAGTCCTTGGTATTGGCATAGGGTCCCTAGGATTTCCAGGTGAGTTATTCTTCCCAGCCATGCCCTTCTAGGGCCTCTGCTGAGGGAAGGCTGTGCTACATCACAAGTGTGTTCCATCCCTCAAGGGAAGCCCTGGGCCTCCGGGCTGTGCAGGGGCATTCCTAGCCTGCTGTAAAGGTGGCTGAATGGGGCGTGTTAATTTCCCCCTTTTCGTACAGCTCCAACTTCCCAGCTCCAGGACAATTAGCTGTGGGTGCATGAAAGGCTATTGTCCACACCTGATATTGTGGTGTGTGAGCAGTGTTGCTGCGAACACTTCCTGTCACACTGGGTCCCTTGGTGCAGCTCTGGGCTGTGATTCCAGCACTGGGCAGGAGCATTCCCAGCCCGTCGGGAAGATGGCTGCCAGGGGCATGGTTTTTTTTCCCCTTTTGGCTCACCTCTGCCCTCCTTACTCTGAGACAAGTAGCAGTGGATGCGTGAAAGGCTGTCTTCCACTCCAGATATCGAAGCATTTGCACAGCCCTTTCCTGCCACACTTCACTGTATGGTTCTTGCTGCCGTATCTGCAGCTGCTTCTGTTTTTTTTTTTTAAAAAAAAGAACTAGTCTGCCTCCAAACGCCAACCCATGATTTCCCCACACTGCAGCATGGCTGCCAGATATTCAGCAGGCTCACTCACTCATTTCAGAATGCAGGCTCCCAGTTTCACCAAGTGCATGGTCCCTGTGGATTTAACAGACCTTGTCCTGCTGGTGCATCACTGGAACTGGTGTTCTGGGTCACTTTCTGGCTTCTATCTAGTATTTTTCACAGACGTGTTTTTCTACCCTGTCTCTCCTAGTCGCCATCTTAGGTTCTCCCCACTAAGGTGTTTTTAATCTCCATTATTTGGTTTTTCATACCCAAAGTTCTGTTATGTTCCTTTTTAAATTTTCTAATTCTTCTTTTTGTTTATATATTGTCTTCTCGATCCCCTCTATTTCTATATCCATATGTTCTCTTAACTCATTGAACTTATTTGGGAGACTTGACTGACCATCTTAGATTATTTGCTCAATGTTTGATTCCTCTGTTGTTTTAATTTGTTCCAATGAATGAGCCATCTCTTCTTGTTTCTTTGTATGGCTTGGGAACTTTTTGTTGAAGTCTGGGCATTTGATTATTTTGATGTGTCAAATCTGGAAGTAAGTTTCTAGGTCTTGCCTAAGGCTTTAATGTAGATTGGATGTGAGTTAAGTTTCTTCTTTAATGCCTGGCCTGGTTTATTCTGAACCTCTACAGCAGCTCATGGTTATCATTTGGCTTTTCTCAGGTGTTTCTAAGCCTGAATCTTGCTCTGAGTGGGCAGTAACTCACAAGCGTATCCTATATATGCAACTATTTCTTCTCCGGGAAAGGATTTCCTTTTTCCTGTCTGTACTCTGGGAATCCCAAACTGTTTCACACAGCTTTTCCTCTCCAGTGGCTCTAGTTTTCTAAGAAACACTCCTACACTCTGGCCTACCCTTCCATCCAGTTTTCAATCCTGTGTCTGCACAACCATTTGGCAGCTCCACTCCCCCATTTGCACAGTCTCAAATTACAATAAATGTCTGTAGTTTTATTCAATGTTTATTCAAATTCCTATATGTTTTATTTATTTTTCCTGTCCTGGTCAGTGGACTGAAATCTATTGCTCATATTTTTGCTAGTATTTCCAAAATTACATATTGTGCTATCAAATATCCTTGTGACAGCTTTGAACTCTTCAATATATTGTTTATTACATTTATCTAAATTTAAGAACAAATTTTATTTAAGAGCACAGGACTTCTTAATGGAAATTCATAAACATATGTATTTGAGTTGAAAAATAGAGCAAACAGCTTTAGCTTAGAGATCTGGATCACAATCTGGCCTCTGTGGTCTTTTAGCTATTTGATCTTGGACTTGTTGCTTATCCTCCCTGAAATTCACTTTTCTCATCTATAAAATAAAGGTGAAAATACAGGCCTCATAGAATTAGCATTTTAATGTGTCATTAACTATATTTATTAAATATAGAGATATTATGTTTTAAATTATATGAAAATAATTTTCATATGGATAATTTCTGTTGTTCCCACAGAGAAAAAAAATTATGAGGTCTGCTCTTGGAGTCTCCCAAAGTAGTTCTAGTTCCCTTGAAGTGCAGAATTTTTTTTTTTTAAAGACCATGCTGTTTCCCCCCTTATTCATCACTGGATTACTTAGTCACTTAGGTAATACTCATATGCATTAATTTAAGTGGCAAAAATCGATCGAGCATTTACTCATTTACTGGAATTATCTAAGAAGATACAATCCCTGCCATCATGGGGCTTACAGAATTGGGTAATGTTTCTCAAAATTTAAGGTGCATAAAAATTACTTGTATATCTTGTTTAAAATGCTGATTGCCAGAACATCTCTAAGAGGTTGGGATAAGACTCAGAAATATCCAAAATCACCCCAGGCTGATTCTGATACTGGTTGTCCACACATCACAAATTTAAAAAAAAAAAAAAACTTAGTCTAGTCCAAATACTCAGACATGAAGTTTGTCAATTGAGTAGAAACTCAATATTTTCTCTACTCTTCTCTCCATCCAAGTGTCTGCTTCTCTGACTCCAATGATAAATATAATAAAAAATAACTCCTGGGTTTTCTCAGAACCAACACAAAAGTAAATTCCCTGAACCAGCATAGAATTATGTGACAAACATCCTCTTTGGAAAATCCCTACCAGGATGCTCAACCCCCCCAAAGCCAATTAAGCCCATAGTTAAGCACATATAGCCAAATCAAAAATAAAATCCTGCTTACACTTAACCCATCCCTATTAATTAGCAAATCCCTGCTTCAATCAACAAAACCTAGCAAACTTTCATCTTTCTGTTTGAATAACTGCTCACAAATTCCCCATCCTTGAAACTCCTCTTGGTTTTGCAGGTAAACAGTTTCCTTGCTGCAGCAATATTGGTGTCCTGAAAAAAATGCTTTAAACTGCAACTCAACTCTGATTTTTCTTTTGACAACTTCATTAGTTCCACCATGATCTAGAAGCCCTCTGGGGCTGTGGGTTCTGACAAACACCCAGGTGAAGTATCCACAACAGATCCCCTGTGTCTGCTGCTTGGCTACCATGATGCTGCATCTCTGAGGTCAGCTCCCTTCGATATCTAAATTCCACAGCTTGCTTCAAGTTTGATACCCTTTTGTCCAGGACTTTGGTTTAGGTAACTCTGTTTTCAGTTCTTTGGTTTTGGTTGCATCACCAGATATTCCATTTGGTTTCATTTCTCTGGTCCTCTCTTCCCATTTTTCCCTTTTTTCTTTCTCAGTCACTCTCAGAGGCATAGGATTTGGGAATCAGTGAGGCCTGATAAGCTGACTCCCAACCAGCATCCATAGTGAGCAGTTTGCCAGTCTTTTCACTCTGGCGTCAACTCTCATCCTTAAAACTGTAGGAAGTCTCCCTTTCTGCCCATAAACCCTCTTCTGGTTTGGTCAAGATGCCTGTCCAATCCTTCTACTCTCCAGGGATTGCACTGAAGTCAGAACATTTTCCAAGTGGCTAAGTCTAAAAGCTCAGATGCCCAAGATTTGAGGTACCCCAGCAACATTTTGTCAGATCTCAGCCTAATGGGCTCTTCTAGCTCTAAATCTCCCTCTCCTTTACTCAGTAAATTTCTTGCTTCTTGTGTGTATTCACATTATGGATCTACTGCCTGTGACTTATCTATTCATGGATGGATCTGATGAAGGATATTTGTCTTTGTAGTGGCCACATTGGTGAACTTCTGATGTGAACAAAATCATTCATTTGAAAGGCAACTTAGATAATAAAGGGGCTCAGGCCCAATGGGGAGCATTTTTGATTGGTACACAGAGGCCTCCAAATGAAATTCTGAATTTCTTCAGAATTGCTTCAGTGAAATATTCTTTGGTCAAAGCTAATAAGCATTTTGCCAAACTTAAGTCACAACAAACTAGACTTGTTTCCCTAGTAAATATTTCCTTTTTTTTTTTTTTTTTTTTTTTTTTTTTTGCCTTTTTAAACTAAAATACTGGACTCTGGCAAAACTTAGAGCTGTCATAAAAATTTCCCTAAACCCAAACAAGACGAGCAAATATTCATAGAAAAATTTAGAATTCTTTTGGATATGTATAATCCAGGGTTACTTGACACATATCAACTTGCACACTTTGATCAGAACCTCATTTGCTAAATCCTGCATGGAAAAATCTGATTGGAATGATCAAGAAATGGAAATACAGGAGACCTCTTTCCACAATAATTAAGAGAGTAAAATAAAAGACCCCCCAAAATAGGGAAAAGCTCCTATAAGATTACATATCAGGGCAAAGAAAATCTTAAAACATTTTTTGCACAAATGTTGGAGAAGCTTTAACTCTCAGACAGGCAACCTCAACTTGCCCCATCTGCCAAGAATGCAATTCTGATAAAAAAATTAAAATGAAGCAAAAATAGAAAGCCAGTTATTTTATATAAACTAGCAAATTTTATATCTCTGCATTTTGTCTTTCTGTGTTTCTGAGTCAGTTGTCTGTTTCATGGCTGAGAATTTTAAGCTATAAATCCTCTATTCCTGTCTGTCTAAGTTTATGTATATATGTTATATGTACTGTATTTTATTGACCCTGAATATTATCACCAGGTTAACTTACAAAATCCCTTAAAAGAGCTGTTAAAACTGGCTTAAAGATAAATAATCACTTGTATAAATTAAATACTACAGAAGTCTTTTAAGTTATCAATGTTAAGTACAAATCAAGCACACAATTTTATTCTACATATATGTGTTCATCTTAAATTCATACAGATTTATGGACAAATAAAGTAGAATAATATTTACTAGATGTTTATGATGATGAAAATATAAATTTTTAACCAAATTCAGTTATTTTGTGACAAAATTTATTTCAACACTAAATATGTTTTATAATATGTCAGCCTAAAGACAGTTTCCTAGATCTTTTTGGTAAATCAAGTACCTAAGGCATATGAAATATATTTTCTATAAAAAAAAAGTAATCTTGTCCTAAAGGAGAATGACTGGTTGTTTCAGAATAAGAAGGAGGAAAGAGTAGGAAAAACCTCAATGAATATGGTAAGTTGTAGAAAGTTCACAGAAAAGTTTTATTTGTCATGGTCAAAGCTGGCAAAGATTTGATAGGTGTTCTAGTTTGCTAACGCTGCTGGAATGCAAAACACCAGAGATGGATTGGCTTTCATAAAAGGGGGTTTATTTGGTTACACAGTTACAGTCTTAAGGCCATAAAGTGTCCAAGGTAACACGTCAGCAATCGGGTACCTTCACTGGAGGATGGCCAATGGTGTCCAGAAAACCTCTGTTAGCTGGGAAGGCAGGTGGCTGGCATCTGCTCCAAAGTTCTGGTTTCAAAATGGCTTTCTCCCAGGACGTTCCTCTCCAGGCTGCAGTTCCTCAAAAATGTCACTCCTAATTGCTCTTGGGGTATTTGTCCTCTCTTAGCTTCTCCGGAGCAAGACTCTGCTTTCAATGGCCACCTTTAAACTGTCTCTCATCTGCAGCTCCTGTACTTTCTTCAAAGTGTCCCTCTTGGCTGTAGCTCCTCTTCAGAAGTTCACTCTCAGCTGCACTGTGTTCCTCGTCTGTCAGTTCATTTATATGGCTCCAGTGACTCAACTTAGACTCACCCTGAATGGGCAGAACAACACCTCCATGAAAATTATCCAATCAGAGTCATCACCCACAGTTGGGTGGGGCACATCTCCATGGAAACACTCAAAGAGTTACAGTCTAATTGTCACTGATAGGTCCACCCACACAAGATTACATCAAAGATAATGGCATTTGGGTGGAATAATACATTCAAACTGGCACAATAGGCTTATAAAAAGTTTTAAGAATATTTATATCTAATAATATATTCATACAAAACTAGAATTTGGTTTTCTCTCTGTTAAAATGACAAAATTTTTGTAGATTATTGGTCTAGTCTTAAAAAGGGTTATAAAAGATTTTTCTTAACCATCTGAGTAATCTGCATATAAGGCAATGATTCCGTCTTAGAGTAATGTCCTGTGGCTTATATTGACCTTATCATTTTTTTTTTTTATTGTTTGAAAAAACATGTCTTCTCACTTTTATAAAAAAACTAGAATTTTTTTTCAATCATATTAAATCTGCTCTTTATTTTTAAAATCCATTATTGTCACTTTGGTTAAATAAAAAGCCAAGTATTGTTTCTCAATGACCTATGATCATATTCAATCAAGAAGTGTTCAAACCTGACAATTTTTGACACTTTTCTTCCCCAAATCAAATCCAAATAGTCTTTCTGTTCTCAAACTATCTTTGAGATTTTCCAGAGAGCCCCTGGAAAAAATCACAAAGGATTTGTTCTTTCAACTTATAAAAAGAAAGGTGCTAGAAAGTGTTAGGTTTATTTGATACAAGTTGCATGGAAAGTGTTGTCAAATTAAAAGAGATTTTCTAACATTATGATGGTAATTTTATAGAGATAAAAGGTTATTAATGTAAATATTTCAGAAATTATATGAAATTCTTAGAGATTTATCAGCTATTATACAATATAGTATTATCTATCATAATTTCAGTTATTCTTTTAAAATGTTACATGCCACAAAAATGACCAATTTTATTATCAGGTACATTGTTTTACTCTAATTCTTTCCTGAAAGTGCTTGGCATCAGCTACAGGTCAGAGCTTTGCCTTCAACAAAAAAAAGAACTTTAAACAAGAAGCAAGAGGGATATATATACATATATCATGTTCCACCTGTCAATTCTATAACCCAGGTAAAACTGTAAAGTTGAAACAGGCTAATATAACTCAACCAATAGGGTTCTTTAAATATCTTCAAATAGACTTTATACAGCTATCCCCTTCTATGGGATATAAATATGTCATTATTTTCATATATCTATTTTCTACATGCATAGAAGTTTTTACTTGTCACAAAGCAACTGTCCTCACAGTAGCTAAAAAGCCATTAGACTTTGTTTTCCCCACCTAGGGAATTCCCACCGTTCTCTCAACTAATAGAGACACCAGTTTTACTGTAACTATAATGGAACTTTGCAAGGTTTTACCATCAATGAAATGCTTCACTGCCCCTACCATTCTCAATCATTGGGAACAACAGCAACAACAAATGATACCTTAAAAGTCAAATTGGCTAAATGATCTGAATCCACATTGGCCAGGGATTCTTCCCTTATTGTTGATAACTGTAAGATCTAACCCATCAGGAAAATATCAGCTCTCCTCCCATACAATCATAAGGGGAAGATCCATGATATTTATTTATCTCCTACTATACTAGAATTCAGTCTATTACAGTTTGAAATTGTCAATTATTTTAAAGGATTAATTGCATATATCCAGGTCCACTTTTCACAGATTCAGGTCTCCTTTTCTGAGATTCCTCCACAGCAAATCCTACATGACTTTCAATCCAGAGATTTGGTATAATGGAAGAGCTATCAATGAAAGGCTGCCTTAAAATCTAGATAAAAAGGAGCTTATCAAGTCTTACTGGCCAACAATACAACTGTGGGAACTACAAAGAATTAACCCCAGGGTCCATGTGTCACAACTAAAACTTTCCACAAACTCCTGAGAGTTCACCTAATTTCAGACCTTAAACAAAAACTGACACAAAGATCCCAGAAGCTGATGACATCTGATGTGCACAACCAAACCAAGACTGGCAGAACAAACAGATGACTCCTGACGAAGGCCATCTTTCTCCACAGCAAAGTAAAATCCTTGTCTTATCCTTTTTATCTCCTCCTAATCTTTTATCACCCTCAAGATCCTTGGACCTTATTTAAATTTACTACATCACTGTCTTTTTCCTCTTTTACCATACATAATCCTGCTAACAACAGCTGCACCTTCTCATTCTAAGGCCATCCTTAGGCTATCTCAGACAGTTGTCACAGTCATTTTCTGTTGTACTTGAATAAATGAAACAGGACAAGTATAATGGACTATATATCAACTAAAAAAAAAAAAAGGCTGCTTGGCTTTCTTGGGGTGGACCCCTTGTCGCAGAGAACTTGTTTTCAAATATTACTTTGAGTTACCAGGAATCTTGGCTCAGAGATAACTAAATAGGAGCACTGATTCTTTTTAGTCAAAATGCTCATAATATCCCTCACTCGTTGTCTGGTTTCTCAATTCTTAAATACCTTTGTGCAGACATGAAATTGACAAATGATATAGACTGCAGAGCTTTGGGTCACTGAGCTACAGATAGTTCATGAGACACAGGAAGCAACTAGTGGTGAATAAAAGACTAGCAATGCATTTGATCAAACCCTCATAACTGAGGGAGTGACCAAAAGGTGGGAATTCATAAATATAATAAAAAATAACTCCTGGGTTTTTTTCAGAAAAAAATTATCTGAGCTAGCATAGAATTATATGACAAACATCCACTTTGGGAAGTCCTTAGCCTGAAAATCCAGTTAAGCCCCTAGTTAAACATACCTAGCCTAATTAAGAATAAAGCCCCACTTACACAAACCCAACCCTGTAAGATTAATAAATCCCTGCTCTCATCAGTGAAACCTGGTCAACTTCCTTCTATCAGTTTATAAAACTGCTAACAAGCTCCCACAGAAAGTCTCACAGCTGCTTTCATTTTTGCAGGCGAACAGTTTCCTGAAAAAAATGCTGTAAATTGCAACCCGACTTCGATTTGTGTTTTGACACCACTCAGGTCTCCTGTTTGGAATACAGATAAATGTCATGGCAACTTGGTCAATCCCTGTTTTTAAACAGGTTTTACTTTGTAATTTTAATCTCTTAACCTCTAATATTTTCCCTGTCACCACTATGTCATTTTCTGATATTTTGGGAAGAAATTTTAAAAGACTAACAACTCCCACCCCAGTTACAAAGTCCTCCATCAACTATTGCTAGGGTGCCTTTAAAGGCACAAAATGCACCCTGTTTTTCCGGGAAGAGTCCGAGTTTTTGCCTCTTCACTTGGTAACTTATCTATTTCACCGTTTGTCTCAGTCAAACTCATTGTAGTTGTGCAATGAATTGTAACATTTTCATGAGTCTTGTGCAAATCCAGAGGCAGCAGTTGCAGCTAGGTAACAGATTACAGACTTTGAGTCAGACACCCTGGATTTTTAATACTCTTCAATCACTTTTTCACTGCAGGACCTTGTGCAAATTACTTATCATTAGCTATTAGTTACTTAATCTGTGAAATGGGGATAATAACAGTACTAGTCTCAAAGGACTGCTATGAAGATGAAATGAGCTCACATATATAAAGTACCTAGCCCAGTATCTGTACTCAATAAATATTTGTTACCACCAATCATTATTTTCATCATTTTCACTAGTGTGGATTTGGGAGCAACTGTGAAAGGTGCTGTTGGCAAGATGTCATTTGGAACCTCAAGTCTCCTTTCATTAACTTCATAATTTTTCTTTTCTTTAATGACATTCCACAAGTGCTTGAATTTAAATCAGTGTGAATTTTTACTTGGTATTGAGAAGTATTTTACCAAATCAAATGTTTCAAAGGAAACATCCAAGTTACATATTTTTTTATTTTTTAATAATTTAAAACATTCAAATATTTATAAGCATTTCCTGTATTCCTAAAATCTCAAGTCAACAGTGTAGTTGTCACATCCAGCAAATTTAAAAGGTAAAAATTAAAGGGCTACTGGTGTCAAAGTGCAAGAAAGAAATACAATTAAGAATGTGAAATTTTACTTGAAAAGTGTTAAAACAATAGATGACCTGACCTCTGCCAGTCATCAGTAAGATTGCTTTTTTGTTCTGTTTTGTCTTGTTTTTGATACAGCATCTTTAAGCTTGTGCTCTTGAGTTATGTAATAAAATACTAGATTTTAACCTAAAATGTTATCTAGCATGTATTTGGTTATACTGAAAAAGCAATCCATGGTACTTTTGTTGGGGTGGTGGTTAAGGAAAAGAAATAATGAGAGGAAGAACATAGCTGTAAGACGAAGGTTCAGAGGCAAGAAATGACAAGGCTATCCTATCACTGCTTACTCCCTTCTCACCTAGTGTAATCAAATGATACTAACAAGAGAGGGGGATTTCTTTGTGCTCAGGAGTTGATTTCTTGACTTATCCCTTTCCTTTCTCACTTCCTATAAGCTGCAAGGACAAACTAGTCTCTACTTTCTAAATTTAGTTTGGAAATATCCCCAGCTAAATATCCAAGTTCATTGCTTCAAGTTCTGACTTCCATTCAATACCAGAACACAATTTCACCAAGTTCTTTGCCACTTTAAAAGAAGGATCATTTCCTCCAGCTTCCAATAACACATTCATCATCATTTGAGCAGGGGTCTAGAGCACCTGTTACATGGAGGGCCCTGGACCAGATACTAGAATATTTTAGTTTAGGAGATTTGGAATTGGGTTGACAATTTCCCATTTTTTCTCAGATATAAGACTCCAAATGTAGAAACCTTTCTATACTCACTTGCACCAAACTAGCATGTTTTCTTTCCTCTCACTGTTAGGCCAAATATTGACATTTGCCGTTTTAATCCTTGAGAGAGTTTGTTCCCTAACAAAGGATTCGAATGACCCTGGCCATAGTCATAAAGCAAAGAAAGCAGAAGGCATGGTTTTCCACCATGTAGCATTTGAGATATGGGAAATCTTTTGTGGATACTCTGGGCTGAACTGATACTCATTTAATTTTTTACAAATTCCTGATTTTCTTCCTGGTGTCTAGGGTATGTACAGGTAAATGGGAGAAGTAATTGCCCTTTATACTGCTAATGTCTCCAATATTATTATTTTTCTATTATGCTGCCATTTATAACTTAAGCAATGAATTCCTTACATGTTCCTATCTGTAAGTCAGATACAGATTTATATCACTTGCAACAAAAAGAACTGGATCAATGTTTACCTGGAATGTTTGCAAGTGACAGATATGAAAAGGTGAGTCATTGTGTGCTGAGAAACAAGGAGGAATCTAGCCATATCTGGGAAATAAGCAATTCCTATTATGTGGTAGAAAGAGAACTGCTTAAACTGACACTACTTGTGCATTGTGGTGGTTTGAAACTGTATGCACCCCAGAAAATCATGTTCTTAAAGTTAATCCATTCTTGTGGGTATAAACCTGTTGTAAGTAGGACATTTTTGATTAGGTTACTTCAGTTAAACCAATGCCCAGGGTGGGTCTTAATCCTCTTACTGGAGTCCATTATAAATGGGATGGAGAGATAGAGAGAGAGAGAGAGAGAGAGAGAGAGAGAAAGACATCGAAGCAAAAAGGTGAAAGCAAATTAACCCTGAAGAGAATGGAGAGACCAGCGGATGCCACTCTGAGCCTTGCCACGTGACAGAGGAATTCAGGGTCACCAGCAGCCAGTCTTCAGGAAGAATCACCTTCATGATAACTTGTAGTAGATATTTTCACAGCCTCAAAACTGTTTGTAAGCTAATAAATTCCCATTGTTGAAAGCCAACCCATTTTATGTTATCTGCTTTTGGCAGCTTAGCAAACTAAATCAAGCATTGTTATTCAAATCAATGTAAAACTACTCTGGCTAGAACCTTCTGTGACCACGGTGGAAAAAGACATCCAGGGAGTTAAAACTTGTAAACCTTTTAAAGAAATCTTTTTATAGTAAAGAAATATATTTACCTAGGCTCCACCTCCATAGGTCACAGGCATCAGGAAACAGATAGACATCTACTTTAGAACAAGATCTGGACTCTCTAAACCTTCTAACTTTCAGAAACAGAGTCCTATATGTTCAGGTAGAGTTCAAGAATGAGGTCTGCAAACTTTGAGAAAGACCTGGTCACTCTAAGCCATTGCCTTCCACCAATATGAAAACATGTCTGCTGGGGTAAGATTACCCTCCCTAGCCTCTTTGCCTTTTTTGTCAGTGCTCAAGTTAGGAGGATCAACCATGCTGGGATGCAGGACTCTTAGTGCTGAAATCAAGAAAGCCCCAAGCAACCTGGGATGAATTGGTCAATCCAGATCAAAAGGGATCCTTAAATACTAAACCCACCTATATCCCAAATCTTAAATTGTTGCCACCACTATTTGCCCTTTGTCTTTATTTACCTCAGTTACATAAACAGCTGGGTCAGTACTCATTTCTGGCACTCAAATTTTTACTTTGTACTGAAGATTCCCAATATTTAGCCCATTTCCCATGCCTCCACAACCAATGAAAGCTTTCTATCCAAATTGAATAGTTGCACATCTATGAAAGAAATTTAATGCATAATTAAATCCATTCCATAAAGGAAATTCTAGCTCCAGAAATCTTCAGCAGTACATTTTCAAACATTTAGGAAGAAATAGTATCAATTTTAAACACATTCTTCTAGAAAATAAAATTAAGGAATACTTCCCAACTCATTTTATATGCCAGCATAATCTTGAAACCTAAATTCCACAAGTTCATTATTGAAAAGGAAAATTGCAGGCCAATCATTTTCTTAAACACAGATTCAAGAATCTTAAACAAAGTATTAGAAAAAAGATTCAAACAATATTAAAAAAAGAATTATACATTATGACCAAGGTGGATTTATTCTAGGAATGCAAGGTTACTTTTGCATTAAAAATTTATCATTGTCATATACTACATTAACTAAACAAAAGGTGAAAAATCACAAGACCCTTTAAATGGATGCATAAAAATTATTCAGTAAAATATATTATGCATTCATGAAAAATAATAACAAATTAAAGGATAGAAGGGACCATCATTAATCTAATAAAATCTTAGACAGTATATCATACTTAATGGTATATTACTGAAATCTTTTCCCTGATATCAGGAATGAGAAAAAGATATCATCACTTTTAATCATTAGATTGGAAGTTCTAATCAGAAAAATAAGGCAAAAATAAGACATAAAAGTATAAAGATTGAAAAGAAGTAAATGATAATGTCGCCATTTGTGTACCATGAATTTACCTGCAGAAAATCTGATGAATCTACAATCAGGCTTTTACAATTAATACGAAACTTCGGCATGGGCACTAGATATAGGATCAATACCGCAAGTATCTTTTTCTTCAATATACCGTGACAGGAGACTTGAAAAAGAAAATTTTAAAAATCCATGATCTAAAATAAAAATAGCTGGGAATGAATATAAAAAAAAAAGGTGTACAATCTCTCTATATAAAGCTATAAAACATATTGGAAGAAATTACCGAAGACAATTTAATGGGGAAGACTTAAATGTGGGAGAATATCACATTCATGGTTTGCAAGATTATACATGGTAGCAATATCTAATTTACCCAATGATTCAATGTAGTACAATCATGATCACAGTTGGATGGCTTTTGTGGGGATTATGAAGAGATTTTAATATTTATTTGAAAATTATTAGGGCTATGTATAGCCAAGGTGATCTTAAAGAAGAAAAAATGTTGGTGGATTTACACAACTGGATATCAACACATAAATAGAAAGAAATTAGGACAGTGATTTGATACCAGAGGGATAAGTAGATCTCAAAAGTGGTCCCTGGAGTGGTAGCAGCATCTCCAAGGAGGTAGTTACAAGTGAAGTCTCAGCCCCCAACTCCAACCCCAACCCACTGAATCAGACTATCTGTTGTTACAAGTTCTCAAAGTGTTTCTTACAGAAACTAAGGTTTGATATAGGCCAATGGAAACAGAATAGATGAATATAAAAAGAGACCCACACATATATGGACACAATTTGTCACAAAGATGGTCCATCAACACAATGGTGAAAAACGGTATTTTCATTAATTGGAAGTTGTTTTATGGTATAGTCATAGGGAAATAGGGACCCTATCTCATACCATATAAAATTACTTCCACATGGATCATTGATCTAAATGGGTAAAACAAAAAAGCCGTAGATTTTTTGAGAATAAAATATCTTCCTGACCTGTGATCAAGGGATATTTAAAACAAGATTAAAACAGCATTAACAAAAAAGGGAAGTATTGGAAATTTGGGTTTCATTATTATTAATTTCACTTATCAAAACACATTCTGAAGAGAAAGAAAAGGTAAGACACAAAGTGAGGCAAAATTTGTGTGTGTGTTCATGAAGACCTACTATGAATCAAGAAGAAAAAGATGGGCAAATTAGTTAAACAGGTATTTTACAAAGGAGGATGTACAAAGGACCAATCAACATGAAAAGATATTCAACCCAACTAGTTATCAAGGAAATGAAAATTAAAACCATGATGTTATATTCCACCCCCCCATACACACATATACACATGCCATAGTTACACACAGAATAGCTAAAATTAGAAAGATAGGTAATATCAAGTGTTGCTTAGAATGTAAGTAACTGAAATTCTCAAAACATGTTTATAGAAATATGAAGAGGTACAACCACTTTAGAAAACCACTTATGAATATCTTCTAAAGTTTAATGTAGCCATATCCTATTATTTAACAGTTCCGCTCCCAAGTATATATACAACAGAAATGTGCACATATGCTCACTAAAAGATATTGACTAGAATATTCATAGCAGAAACAACCAAAATGTCTAACAATAGTGGAATGTATGTATAAATTCTGATATGTTAATACAATGGAATGGGATTCAGCAATAAAGACAACTCACCAATAAAGATCATATCGCATAGATAAATTACATAATCTAATGTTGAGTGAAAGAAGCAAAAGAGAAAAGAGTACATATTGTATGAAGGCATTATAAGAAATTCAAAAGTCTAAATTAATCTATGATATTAGAAATCACGAGAGTGGTTATCCTGTGGAAGGAAGGGAGGTTAGTGTTTGAGAAAGAATAAAATGTGAGATGTTGAAACAAAACACATTGTTCGGGATTGTTGGATCCATGAATGTTTATGTTTTCTGCTAATTGAATCAAGCTTAAAAGATATGACTTGTGCACTCTGTATGAATCTTATATTCCATTAAAGTTTAGTTAAAGAATGAACAATGCTAGGAAATACATTAATTTAACAGTCTATTTCTTTATAGAAGATCAGTTTCATGTTCTCTCTCTCTCTCTCTTTCTCTCTCTCTCTTTCTCATTCACACACACAGGGTTGTTTTTCTGTTTATTTACTCCACTCACTAAGTTCAATTAACTGCAGAATTAATTCTTGCCAAAATTTCCATCTTTGAGAATATTTCACTTTTAAGGTTATTTTACTGAGGTTCTGTAATTCAGTACCCAACCCTGACAATTAGTTACTTCCCCTTTTTTTGTCCTATATTGAACTTTACACCCAAGAAGAGGTTGGTTTGGATGGTTCCAACCTAAACTTAAGGAAATTAAAGCATAATTTTATATCTATCTATCTATATATCTATATCTATATATATATCTATAAAATATATTTTGCCCTCACAGTTTCCATTACTGTCTTTTTTCCATCCAGGTACAACTTAACATGAATAAAGAGTTACAGGAAGTTTCTCTTCAGTATCAAATCATGCTAATATCTTCTAGGTTTTCTGACCTACATCTGCAGACAAGAAACAAGTAATTTAATTGTTTGCTCCCTTCTTCTTCAGTTAAAATGTATTTACTTGATATGAGACCAGGTGCTGTGGAAAGGGATTGGACTTGAAATGGGTGCACTTTTTCTTCCAGAACATATTTTGAAACAATTTCATATGCTTTTCTATTAATATCACAATTTTAAGAGATCCCTAATTAATGATACTATCTATTTGCATCAACTTGCATTTAGGACAAAGAAAACGTTTTGGACAAGGATTGTGTTTTACATAACTTTATAAAATGAACTTTGCAAATTCAGTGATAGACAAATACTCAGCTTCTGCGATTCAGAAAAATTCTATGAAGTTGAGGTTGTATAATTTATCATATACATTATACCTTAACACCTCACTTGAATTTTGAATAACCATTTTTCACTTTATGAATAGTTTTGCAAACATTAATGTTTCAATGAATATTCATGACTTGATTTCCTTACTTCAATCTGCTTAAATTATGAATTTTTATTTTGAAAGAGAAATGTTTTCTGTCTCGTAAAAATAAGCTTACTTTTCATTAAATATTCAAGAAGATCTCAGAGGATGCTAAGCCTTATTTTTTCACATAATTGCAGATGGAATTTAAAACTTAATTAATCAATTTTTTTCTTCCTGCTTTGACAATTCTATAAACAATATCACTGAAATGTGTTTGAAAGTTGAGATGAGACAAGATTAAAACACTAGGTATCTGGAGATCTATTTGATTATCCTCCAAATACACTAACTTCTTGTACCTATTTAAAATTTATAGATAAATCATGTTTAAGATTAATTACTGCCAATATTATATACATATATATATATACTGAAAGAACTGCTCCTGCTTGGTCAGCAAACTAGCTTTATATCTTGATGTGCAATTCAAATGATTGAGCAAAAATGTTCTTTCTTTAGATTAATAAAATGTAATTCAGGACACTCTTTTTACCTTTACATTTGTTTTAGATATTGAACATTTACAAAGGATTCTTTGGCTTTTATATTTTTTATGTTTCAAACTAAAGAATTTAATTTTCACCCTAAGATTAAATTCATATTCTCTTTTCATGTCTTTCACTTTCATTTGTTTCAGCTTTTGATTTCTAGGAAGGTCTGTTTCCTAGATTTATTTTTACTTCATTTTGATAGTCTATAAATATCATTTTATACATTTTCTTATTGTCATAAAAACCTCACAATTTTCTATTCCAAAAATAATCCATCATAATAGTAAATTGTTTTAAAATGCAAAGAATATAAGTATTTAGGTGTTGGTTTCAAGTATGTTATCTAATTTGATATTAATAGCATCATGAGTTGTGTAAAACAAATGTTATTTTCCCATTTTATAAATGAAGAAGTTGATGTATATGAAAGGTAACTGAGGTTCTCATGACTTCATAAACTAATATGTGGCAAAATCAAATCTTGAAATTAAGTCCTCTGGTGTCCATCATGATTAAAATTTTGGTTGATGAATGCAAAATTCATTCTTCTATTCACAATTTTGTCTTATATTTGGTACTATTTAAGTGTAAGGCTTTGTTTACAAAGGACAGTAAGTATAAAAAATCTCATTCTCTCCAGTCAGCTTCTTACTTGGTAATTTTGATAGCAAGAGGGACCCCTTGGTCATGTTCACTAATTTTGATTTTTACTATTTTACTTATCTACCTATACCCCATGTAAGAATATAGAATAAAGTTTTCAGAGATAATGATGAAATCTTTATAGATACAAAATATGGCTTAAATTGCATTGCTTTAATGTAAAAAATGTTTAATTTGTTTTAGTTGTCTGTTCTGTTTGCAGCAATTTATTAAGCTTGAGAAATATACTGAACTGTATCTCTTACTATCCAGAACAATGTGAGTCCTTGGACTTTGGGGCTGATATAGGTTTATTTTTAACCTGTTAATTTAGAACTTCAGGTTTTTTTTTTTTTTTTTTTCAGTTTTTCCCCTTACTAAATTTACGTATTATATAATGTTTAGGATAGCAAAAAGAAAGATCATTTTTCCTGCCAAGAGGATTCTTCATATATTGTGTATAGAATTTTATTTCAGTGCAAACTCATAAAATGTTAAGGATACTATTGTGTATCTGTTTAAGTTTTGCCTACCTTTACTAAGACGAGTTACATTACCTAATTGAACAAGTTTATAGCTAATTGGCATGGTTCAAAAGTGCGAAAATTAGGGTGATGTTCTGTTAATTTCCATGGAAGATCTAAGACGAATATGATTGGTGATTAACTATGTCTATCTAACATTGATAACATCAATAAATTAAAAGCAAGTAACAAAACCAGATAATTTTAACTGAATCCATAAAGGTTAAACTTTTGCAGCAGTCCTTTTTGCTTAGCTATGTGAGATACAAATAAAACATCTACCCAATTCAATCATTAGCATCTATCTTTGATGACATAAACCATAATGTCATTCATATGTTTTGAAGAGAGTTTAGTCTACAGAAATATATGACATTCTGTAATTTCTTGGATTGTTTTCTCCAAAGCAAATTTGATAATAATGAATTGTTTCTGCCTACTGACCACAACTTCACAGAAAATAGAAGTTTATTTTTAAATTGTAGAAATATAATACCAGTGAACTGCTGCTATAGAACAATTTGTGCAGTCTCTATAACTCTCCATGCTTTTCAAACAGAATTCTAGGATCCAATTTGACATTCGAGCCAGTGCTACAAATGTCTACCCTTTCCAAGAAATGGGTTATTCAAAATAGGGGCAGATTGGTACCCTGAAATTCTTGTATGTCTTCTTGAGCAAATGCTTAGCATAGAAACAGCATGATGGACCATATTAGGGAAGTGTTTGTCTTGTAGGTTCAGTTTGTTTAACAACATATATGTACCAACAAATGGCTGCCCAAGAATGGCCAATGTTGCTGCTACTCCTATCCCCAACTGCCTCCAGAGCCTTAGTTTTCTTTCATTATCTTTCTTCTATCCTTGGCTGGGTGCATATTAAATCCCCATTAGATGGTTCACTCACCTCCCCACCCCTCTTCCACAATTGCTTCTTCTTCAAACCTTGCCCCTTCCTGCCCCCAAATGCCTATGGTAACAGCTACGGCTATGGCCAAAGTCACAGGGAGGGTCAAGTGTGTTCCAAATTCTTTCTTTTGTTGTGAACAAGGCTCTGGTGTCTGTAGTCCTTTGATCTTTTCCCTGATGATGATACTCAGCCCAGCTCTTGAGGTAAAAACATTGGAGAGTCTGAGGTAGGCTTACTATTGATAAATAGAAAGATGTAATTTTTAACTTTTGGAGTCCAAGAGCTTCTAGCACCTGTAAATAACAATTCTGTATAGAACAGTATAGAATTTCAAAATAGAAAGTGAGAGTAAATATATTTATATGTAAAGGAGATGAGTGAATATGGAGCACTTTTATCTATTTTTCTAACATTGTTAACTCAGAGTATATAGTAGTGAACAGGGTTGAAAAACAATCATTACTTTAATTTTTCTTACATTACTATTTTAACAGTTTAATGTTATTAATTTATATTAGAAAACTTTAAAGGATCTGACTCTTGTTTCAGAATCTTTTTTTTTTCAAACAGTGGACCAAAGTGAAAGCAAATTGTATTTTAAAACAGATTGTAACAGTAGAAAGAAAAATTGATAGTCAGTCACTAGTATCTAATTTTTTTTTAATAATCAATCTATGATCTGGGAAAGAAAAATATTCCCAGAAGTTCAAATGAGCAGAAGGAATTGGTCATCCACACATTCTTACGCCACTGAGCTAAGAAATCATCTCTCCACCACTTCAGCAACCTTTCTTGACTTCTAGCCCACAGGTCTACAAACTAGAAAGTTTAAGGGAGTAGACATGATGGTGTCCTAGAGAGATACAAAATATCATCCTACAATAGAGAGACAATACATGTAAATATACAGTGTGGGAAAAAGAGCCCTATTGTAATTGTTTCAAGATTATTTACATTGTTAATCTGTTTTTGAAATATAAAATAAAAAATGAGTTTGAGTTTTAAAAAGCCAAATTCTACCAGAAGAATCAACAGTAGTGGGATCCCAGGTACAAAGCTTATCAAATAAGCTTCCACTGATACACTTTCATATCCTTTATCTAAAAATGAATATTTTCTTAAAGTTTAATTTTCATTATGGCCTATGGTATATCTTGATAAAAGCAGTTTATATAATCTCATCATGTCACCAACTGTATTTTTAAAATAGTGGTAGACGTGCCTGAAAAAGCTGTTCCAACACTTTCCGGATAGATGTGACTCAAAGAAGCTTCATGTCCAGAGAATGAGACATACATCTTTTCATCTGAGCAATAAGTCTTGTACACAATCTTTTGATTTGTTTAGATCAGTCTTACTCCTGGACATTTCCCATGACTCCTGCCTCTTCTTCTATAACCTTACAATCTCTTACTTTTGTTATTCTGATAACTGATCTCAAAAATCACTATTAACCCATAATCTAGATTTGATACTTAACTTTTGTCATACTGATTTCCACACTTCAGACACTCCACTGCTTGTTTATTTCATTGGGGATTCATTAAAAATAATTGTTTAAATTAAGAATATCTTATAATCTGATACTTAACAAAAAACACATTTAAGATAATGGTTCTGAGCTTCTTAAAATTCTTAATGCCAATTCTCTAATTGCCATCCTCCCTGCCCCCCATAGCTTTCAGGAGACAATTCAAGCTCAAGCATATTATCAAAGCTGCCCTTCATAATCTACTCATGTCTACACGTCTGGCTTCACCATTCACCCTCCTACTACCCATATGGATTATTTTTAACCATCCATGTTGTTTCCAAAGCCTGGACCCTGGCATTTGCCTTCTCTGCATGAAAAATGCCTCATGTTCCCTTTCATTTGTGCTAACTTTCAAGACTCAGATGTCAACACTCCTGAGGAGCTTTCTTTCAGAAGCCGGTGCTTGGACCTTCATCTTGCCCTGGACTAACCTTTATCGAAGCACTCACCCCACTTTACTTTCTGTAAAACTTTCTGTTCTACTTTTCTAACTTTTCTATTCCAATGAAGCCCTTGAAGGTAGGTACCCTGCTCCATACACCATTCTATACCCAACGCTAGGCACAGCTCCTGGCTCCAAAATATTCACAACTCATCTACTAAATGAATTTATCATGATCCCAGTACAATCAAAATGGAAAAGACTGGTGGGATGATTAGACTACAGTTCTCTTTTCATATGCATATTTAATCAACATCAATATACAAACAAATAACGACTCCTTTGCATTCATGTTAAGGTGTCATTTAGCCTTTGGTTTATTTTCTCTCCATTTTAAAATTTTTCATTGATTTTATCACTATATAAGAAGTGGGAGGAAAAGGTAATTTCTGAAACTAATCTGTGACCCATTTTCCTCATCTTATTTGTTAAACATCTTTAGCCAGCAAAGAGGCTGCAAATCACCAATTGCTATTGACAGCTGCATCAACATCTTAACACTTCATACTTTCAGCAGGGGAACTGTCATTCCATTATTTCATTATGTCCTATCATTACAGTTCAAATGATTTGATTCATTATCATGTCATTTGAAATGCAGTGACCTGATGGTAACCAAATGAAGAACACTGTTTCCTGTCAAAATTTCAAGTTATAATCAATATATTTCTCTTTGAAATAAATGTATAATCAATACATTTCTCTTTCTGTTCTAACATCTGAAAATTAGTAGTTTTAAAGATCTATTTCCATCTCATGGAATGTTAGAGAATATAAGAGGTTAAAGTGTTAAATTAAGTTCTAGTTCATTTTATGAAATTTCATAATTTTTTCTATTGGGTTCATTTTGGAAGTAGGAAAAAAAAAAAAAAAAACACCAAAAGTTTTTTGATAATCCTCAGGACTCAAGGTTTGAACTTCTAGAGATTGGGTTAAGACTGTAGCTCAGTAGCAAATTCTGGTTTCTTAGAATTCATAACATTTGATGAAGAGTTCTTTGGTGGTTTGAAGCTGTATGTACCCCAGAAGAACATGTTCTTAAACTTAATCCATTCTTGTGAGAGTGAACCCATTTTAAGTAGGACCCCTTTGATAAGGTTACTTCAGTTAACCTTACCTCAATTGGGATGGGTGTTAATCCTACTACTGGAGTCCTTTATAAGCAGAATGAAATTCAGACAGAGAGAGAGAAAGAAAGCCACAGGAAGAATGAAGCTGAACATCAAAGGAATCTGGAAGAGAAGGGAGAGACCAGGACATGCTGCCACCACGTGACTTGTCATGTGACAAACTAAGGACCAAGGATCGCCAGCTGCCAACCCCAGAGTGCCAAAGACTTCAGGAAGAAAATATTACCTTGATTTGGACTTTCTTTTAGCCTCAAAACTATGCATTAATAATTTCCCATTGTTTAACCTGACCCATTTCATGGTATTTGCTTGAACTGCCAAGGAAAGAAAAACAAGTTCCATTTCTGTAATGAGAAATGTTAACAAATGGAAAGTCTTGTCTTTTTCTGTAGACACTCCAATATAAGGTATGTTCATTTCCAATACTGCTTTTAAAATGACTGAACGGTAAGAGGAAAATAACTCCCATGTGAACTATTCTGTGATGAATTAAGAATAAAGAGGATAACACTGAGATATAGCCCAAGAAATCTTCAGAGAGAATAGTGCTGTTTCAAAAAGTAAAGATCCTGTTTTAATTCAAGTCCTGAAGAATGATCTGTAGACCTGTTGACTCTCAGTGGGTCAGATAAGCTTCTTTCCCAATAAAGCTCACTGCTTCCCTTGTCAAGTTTATACAGACACATGGAGTAAGGCTGGGAGTCTTAAATACACACCTTGGAATCATACTTATACTTAGATTAGAATGTTTAACACTTCATCTTAAACTATGTCTACTTCATTAGGTGGACATACTGAAGAGCTCACTGCTAGTGTAATTACGACCATTAACTTATTGTTCACCTAGATCAGTTACTGAAAAAGATGGGAAATATCTGCTAAAATATTCTTCAATAGTAATGGCATTTAAATTAAAATAAAATAAAATTCAAAAAGTGCAAAAATGATACCTATGGGTGAGATAAAAAAGTTAAATAATTCTGTAGTAATGAGACATTGTCATTTTTATGCTAATATTAAATTTACTGCAAAATTTAATATAAAATTTAATAATAATATTAAATTTTATATTAAATTTTGGTATTAGCTAAGGCAGTAAGACATCATCTAATCCAGTTCCTTGGCTTCATCCAGGTTAGGTAACATGTACACCCATGTATCTAAGAATGAGATTATAGAACATCAAGAAAGCTATACAATTCTTCCAAGATCATCAGACTTCAAAGAAGTGGAAAAGTCCATAGATTCCATGATACTGATCTCCCAGAGAGATATTAGAAAGAGAATTTACTCTGGATCCATTGACCTATGTTCTAATTGTAGCTCTACTTCTTTATATATGCATGATGTAACCATTTTTCTCTTCCATAAAATAAGCTAATATATGAGTCAGGGTTATCCAAGGAAACAGAACTGATGAGATATCTGTAAATATTGTGAGATTTTTATACAAATTGTCTCACACAATTGTAGGGAAGCACAGATCAAAATTCCATAGGGTAGGCTGCAGACTGAGGACTCCAATGAAGATTTTCAATGAATTCCCCAGGAAAAACTGTCAGGCTGAAGTAGAGATGGAAATCGTCTCTTCTGACTGCGGAAATAATCACTTCTCCTTTTAAAGCCTTCAACTGATTGGATGAGATGCCTCTCGTTGATGAAGGCAGTCTCTTCAGATGACTGTAGACACAAGCAACTTACTGATGATTTAAGTCCATGAAATGTCCTCACAGTAACAATCAGGCCAGTGTTTGCTTAACCAAACAGCTGGACACCATCACCTGGCCAATTTGACACATGGACCTACACATCACAGCTAATAACTTACTTTGGAAAATAACTGTGATGATTATAAAGGATAATGTATGTGAAGCACTTGACACAAATTTACTCAATTTATGTGTGTGTTTACACCTCTTTCCCCCAAATGGCATAGCAAATGCCAACGTTTGCAATACCATTAAGAAACTCCTCATCCTTGGCATTTGCAACTCTTTTAAATAAATTTAAGAATTACCTTAAAGGTATGCAAAATTGTAATGTTGTCTCTTATCCTTACATTTCAAAGAAATTTTCAGCAATGTATCATTCAGTGCCTTAGTTAAATAGATAAGTCTTGTGTTCTTCAGGTCTGTTGATAAAGGTGGAGGTGATGGGTGTGAGCAGTTTTCTTGGACACAATGGCATAAAACTGGAATCAGCATTCAAAGCCTTCACTTTCCTATCATCAGCTCAATTTATTTGACACCTCTTCCTTCTATAAACATTTATTTCTGCTTTTATAAGCAAAGGGAATTGCAGCAACCTCAAGAGAAGCATTAACACAAAGGTTAGTTTTTTGCATAAGAAAAGCATCCTTATTAGATAAGCAAAACCACAGTCCAATATGGACTATCATAAGTCTATTAACAGAAAGAAAATAAATTCTCAAATGGTGAGAAAGTGTGCTTTCCATGAAAAGTTGATAAGTATAAGAAAGTTTTTCTAAACATTCACTGGATATATTTCCTCTCTTTTCTTATTTTTTTGTAGAATGGGGGAAAGACTTTTGAGGTTCCTAAATTTACTATTGGCACATATTGAATAGTATGTGTTTAGGGGCTGAGTGAGTGAAGTTACTTTTTAATGTCACAGGACAACATAGGTCTTGATGAATTAAGGAATAAACAAATATATATTATTGTATTAACTAATTTAATAATTGAGGAAGAAACAAACTCCATAATTTGTGTGAAATCTTTGTCTTAGTTGTCTAATCAAATTCCTCACGTACCTGATACTTGAGAGATAGCAACATACCCTCTTGTTGCTTAATACATGAAGTATAGTTTATCCTTACTTGTATATATTTCTTTTTCTTCACCTAGAATTCCTTTTATCTTACAGCAACTGTTATTCATACTTTCTGATTTTTTGTTTAAATTTCCAAAGCACTTATGCTTACTTTTATTTTTAGGATTTTCACTACTACAGAGTGTTCAGGCTAGATAAGATGGGATGAAAAAGTCTTAAGAGGAGTACAGATAAAATTCATATTATATGCGATTTGAAGCTCTATTTCCTGCCTGTAAGTAGGTGGATATATGTATTTAATCCTCCAAATGGTCAAGCTCACATTTTCTTTATTTCTGTGGACCACAAAAAAGAGAAACAATAAATGTTGAAAAGTACTGGGGAGATATAGATTTAAAAAAAGGGGGTGCCCAATGTTAGTGATAAAAATCAGATGTTTCTTAATCCTGTGAAAATAAAGGAACTTCTTCCATGCAGATTACATATTATGTAGTTTCAGCTATAACATGTAAACTTAGGCTCCTAAATAACCCTGGTTAAACAGCAATCCTGCTATTATTAGGTAAGATGATCGTAAGTAGTCAGGATGGTATGGAACCAGACAGGCAATGCTACTTTACAGAGCTGCATAGGAAGTTTTATAGTGCTGTGCAATGGTATATTGCCACTTGCCTTGACTCAGTTAAACAGAAAATAACACATAGCTGAGAAAGAAATTCTGTGGTCAAACAAAAGCGAAAAAAAGCAAATAAAGATCTGATACTGATTTTTTATTACCTTAGATATTTCTGTTTATTCAAATAGGCAAAGCCTTTTTAATATAAAGTGAAAGCTTACCTGCTTTTATCCTACTTACAACTATAACCTGATACTATTCTGCACATGGTTGTATAGGACTCAAATCAAGGATTTGCCGATTCCAGTGTAGGCCTGTACAGAGCAAGATATTCTATGAGGAACAGAAACAAGGACCAGAAACAAGAGTATAGACTGGATCAAAATTAAAATTATATTATTATTTAAAACCTTTAAAAGTTCCCACTTTCCTTGATGTAGGAATCAATATGAGAACTCTCCTAACATTTAATAATGATATACTCAAGATCCCCATAAGAAAACAACTAGGACACTTATTTTAATGGATATATTTAATTGGTATTCTTGACCATTCTAAATTCAATGAATGAATCATGTTTACCATTGTACCTCCTACAATTCACATAGTCTCCTACCCATAGTAGGAGATTGAGAAATATTAATTGAATAACAGAATGGATCTCAATTCACACATAAGGTATTTAAGCCAAGTATACAAGATCTTACTTCTTGCTCTGCCACTGCTTAGCTCCAGGATATTGTATATAAACTGCCCCAGCTTTTGACTTCCATTTCTCATATTTGAAATACTTTGGATCTCTGGAGAGAAGAAACAAGATAGTAAATGTAAAAGTACAATGGATAAGTAGGACAGCCTCCACAAAGGCAAGGCATGGTTATTTAAAGCATGTAGGAAAATTAGCATATGTTCCTATTTCAATTTAGATATCTCATCTCAGTGACTTCTATCAGCAGCAATATTTGATTCAAAGAAAGGGAGTCTAGTCCATGTGAGATATTAAGTATTTATGAAAGACATGCCTCCTTATGCAAGCCAATCAAAATCATTGCTGCTTGTTATCTTATTGACTTCAGGATAATTATATTCCTTTGTGGATCAATGTGTATGTCAAAACACTTCTGCTTTTTAATAAAAATGTCTACTTTGTACAAGAAGGTATATTTATCATGTTTTATTGAATTTTTCCTTACATGAATAAAATATTATTTTATTCTCATCTAGCACAAAGAGATGGTTTCAGAGAAGTCTTCTCAAAGCAAGTTTCAGAAATGAGATGTGAAAGATTATTTACACATAACTATGTCAAAAAGTATATTATGAGGAAGGGGTAAGAGAGCATTCCAAGAAAAGAAAACAGCATTTATAAAATTCTTGTGTTAGAAAACAGTATAACTTTTTTCAAGAAAATGAGAGAATGACCGTATGAAAGCAAATTCGGGAATGGGAATGGATGGAGATGAGGCTGGAGAGATTGTTTGGAATCTATTCAGTGTACAGACATTTTAAAAACTTTACTACTAATCTGGTGGTAAATTATGGAAGTTTGAGCATTTCTAAAAGGAAAAGTAACATGGTAGGGTTTACATTTTGAAAAGATAACTGAGTCTGCTTGAAGAGAATGGCAAGAGTCGATAAAAATCCAAGTTTTAGGGAGTTATGAATATAATCCTTCCTAAATACATGATGTTGAAAGTTTGTTGGCTGTAAAAATGGGAAAAAAAGAGTATAGTAGATAAGAAAGTTAGAAGATAAAATTGAAATAAATATGTAATGAATTGAATGTGGTGGAGGGCATGAGGGAGAATGATTTTTGAAACCTGATTACCATGTTCTGGTCTATGTAGAAGTGACTCAGTGAGATAGAAAACACCGAAAAAGACCTGGATTGGGAGGGAAGATAAGGAGCGTGATTATGGATGAGGAACATTGGAGTCAATTATTGAGATATATGAGTTAAATCAACTAATGAATTTCCTTCTCTTAATTCCATTCTAGTTATCTGTTCTGGGTATTATTTCTGTGTAATAAACTTACCCCAAAATTAGTAACATAAATCAGCACCCATTTCATTATGGTCATGAATCCTGTGGGTTAGGAATATTAAAAGGGTATGAAGGGGAACATGGTGACATAAACAGCTTTGGAAAATTCTATCCAGAGATTCAATGAAAAAAAGGACACTTCTGAATTGTTTGAAATTCTGGAGGGTGATATAGACTGGAGAAGCAACCTACAGATCCTGAATCAAAGGAAGAGAATAAATATCAGGTAGCAATGTTCCATCCCAGACCTACCAGTCCTCTGCCCTCCCTTCATGTGGGAGAGGCATGGAATCAGCTGAAGGGATCCCTCCCACCAGTGGCATGGATTTTAAAATCTTTCACAGCAGTGAGATGTACCCACACTGTTTGAAGACCCAGGGTATAGGGGAGGACATTTCAAGTCCAAGGTCAGTGAGGGACAAAGAGACTGAGAAAACATGTACGGAGACTGGGTTTCCAGACCTGGGTCTGAAAGCTCTTCCTCCACCTTTGAGGGAAGAAACAGCCAGAGGCTGTTTCCTTGCCTAGGGGATAGCTGGAGCACTGGGTCAGTTGAGGGAGTCCTGTGCCACAGGTGGAGCCCCACATTTTGTCATATTTTGTCCAGCAAAGTGAGGGCATTGGAGTCCTACAGTTTCAGCTCACCCGTGTAGATGGAGCCTGTGCTAGGAGGCAAAACACCTTCTGATGGTGAGTAAGTTACAAAACAGTGCCATTGACTAGACAGACTGGAAAGTGCAAGGAAATAGAAACACTTTAAAAAGATGCTCCAGAGGGAGGAAGATGGTGGATTAGGAGAGACAGGGCAAAAAAAAAAAAAATGTCTCCATGAAAAATAACTAGATAAAAGACAGAAAGTGCCCAGAATACCAGTTTCAACAACACACCAGCTGGACAAGGTCTGCTAAATCCACAGGGACCATGCATTTGGTGAAACTTGGAGTCTGCGTTCTGAAACAAGTAAGTGAGCCTGGTGGAGAACTGGCAGCCATGCTGCAGTTGAGAGAAACTGGGGTTTGGCATTTGGAGATGGATTAGTTTTAAAAACTCAAAAGCGTCTGCAGATCTGGCAGCAAGAGCCACACAACCCAGCGTGGTCGGACATGCTACCCACAAACAGTGCATACACCTCAGTGTCTGGCATAGATGATAGACTTTAGCATACACACAGCTAGTTGTTGCAGAGCTAGGAAGGCGGAGGTCCGCGAAAAGGGGGAAATTACCATGCCCCATACAGCCATCTTCTTAGCAGGCTGAGAATGCCCCTACATGGCCTCTGGTCCCAGATCTTCACCTGGGGACTGCACTCACCTATGATGTAGCCTAGTCTTCTCTCAGTGGAGGGCCTAGGAGGGTATGGCTTGGAAGAGGGGCCCACACAGAAGTCCCAGGGATCATACACCAACACCAGGGATTTGTGGGTCCATGGCAGAGGCAAACTATGGCAAGACTGACCTGAAGGTTTGGACTCCTGCAACAGCTTTAAGTCTCTAGGAACACCTGGGAGATTTGATTATTAAAGCCGGCCTCCCTTCCTAACTGCTCAGACAAACCCCCCACATTCAGGGTGGGCAGCACCACTACACATGGAAATTTGGTGCACTAACTGGATGCACCACAAGATTCAGAGCCCCACTCACCATGAAGACAAAGTTGGAGAGAACTGGCTTCAGGGGAATAGGTGGCTCACAGATGCCACCCACTGGTTAGTCAAAGAAAGTGTACTCCACTCCACCAAGCTGTATCTCTGACAAATTAGAGATAATTTTTCAAATAAGCCTACATATCCTAAAGAACCCTATCAAGATAAGCAAATGCCAAGATGCCAAAAAGAATAGAAAATTTTAAAGCATATGAAGAAACCAGAAGATATGGATAACACCAGAATCAAAAGATCAGAAGAGACAGTACCTGGAGCAATTAATCAAAAAACTAATGACAAACAATGAGATAATGGCACAGGATATAAAGGACATGAAAAAATCCCTAGAAGAGAATAAAAAAGAATCTGCAAGAGTAAATAAAATAATTGATGATCTTATGGAAATAAAAGAAACTGACAATCAAATTAAAAAGATTCTGGATATGCACAGTACTAGATTAGAGGAAGCTGAGCAGCAAATCAGCAAGCTCAAAGAGGACAGAATGGAAAGTGAAAGAACAAAAGAAAGAATGTGAAAAAAATTTAAAAAATCAGAATGGGTCTCTGGGATATGATGGACAACATAAGTGCATAAATATAAGAATCATTAGTGTTCCAGAAGGGGAAGAAAAGGGTAATGGTCTAGGAAGAGTACTTAAGGATATTGTTGGGGAAAACTTCCCCAAACTTCTAAACAACATAAATACACAAATCATAGATGCTCAATGAACTCCAAACAGAATAAATCCAAGTATACCCATTCCAAGACATATTCTGATCAGATTGTCAAATGCTGAAGAGAAGGAGCAAATTCTGAAAGCAGCAAGAGAGAAGAAATTCACTACTTACAAGGGAAATAGCATAAGACTAAGCAGTGACTACTCAATGGCCACCATGGAGGCAAGAAGGTAGTGGCATGACATATTTAAAATTCAGAGAGAGAAAAATTTCCAACCAAGAATACTTTATCCAGCAAAACTCTCCTTCAAATTTGAGGGAGAGCTTAAAATTTTCACATGCAAAGAAATGCTGAGAGAATTTGTCAACAAGAGACCTGCCCTACTTGAGATACTAAAGGGAGCCCTACCAAGAGAGAAACAAAAAAAGGAGAGAAAGATAGAAATTTAACAGACATATATAGAACCTTACATCCCAAATCACCAGGATACACATTGTTCTCTAGTGCTCATGGAACTTTCTTCAGAATAGATCATATACTGGGCCATAAAACAAGCCTCAGTAAATCTATTAAAAAAAAAAATGAGACTATTCAAAGCATGTTCACTGATCACAATGGAATGCAATTAGAAGTCAATAACATCAGAGACTTAGAAAATTCAAGAATACCTGGAGGTTATACAACACACCCCTAAACAATCAGTGGGATAAAGAAGAAATAGCAAAAGAAATTGCTAAATATATAGAGACAAATGATAAATGAGAACACAACATATTAAAACCTATGGGATGAAGCAAAAGCAGTACTGAGGGGGAAATGCATTCATTAAAAAGGAAGAAAGAGCTAAAATTGAAGAACTAATGGAACTGAAGAAGCTAGAAAATGAACAGCAGTCTTATCTAAAACAAAGTAGAAGAAAAGAAATAACAAAGATTAAGGGAAAAATAAATAGCATAGAAAAAAAAAAAACAATACAGAGAATAAATAACACCAAAAGTTGGTTCTTTGAGAAGATCAACAAGATTAACAAGCCCCTAGCTAGACTGACAAAATTAAAAAGAGAGAGGACCCAAATAAACAAAATAATGAAAGAGAGAGGCAACATTACTATGAATCCTGAAGAAATTAAAAAAAAAAATTATGAGGATACTATGAACAGCTGTATGCCAACAAACTGGATAATATAGAGGAAGTGGACAATTTCCTGGAAACACATGAACAACCCAGTCTACCACAGAAGAAATAGAAGACCTCAACCAACCAATCACAAGCAAAGAGATCCAATAAGTCATCAAAAAGCTTCCCACAAATAAATGCCCAGAGCCAGACAGCTTCACAGGGGAATTCTACCAAAATTTCCAAAAAGAATTGACACAAATCTTACTTAAACTCTTTCAAAACATTGAAGATAATGCAACACTACTGTTCTACTTTTCCAGTTCGCAACAACACATTCATCATTTCTGTTCAAGTCCTTGTCAGCAGTATCTTTAGAGTCCATATTTCTACAAACAGTCTCTTCAAATCAGTTTAGGCCTTTTCTATCAAGCTCCTCACAATTCTTCTAGAATCTTCCCCTTTTCCATTTAAAAAGCCATTCCAACATGTTTGGTATTTGCAAACTCGGCAGCAAAACCACCCCACTCCTGGTACCAAAATCTGTTCTGGTTTGCTAATGCTGCCAGAATGCAAAGCACCAGAAATGGATTGGCTTTTATAAAAGGGGGTTTATTTGGTTACACAATTACAGTCTTAAGCCAGTAAAGTGTCAAGGTAACACATCAGCAATCGGAGAATGGTCAATGGTGTCTGAAAAAACTCTGTTAGCTGGGAAGGCACGTGGCTGGCATCTGCTCCAAGTTCTGGTTTCAAAATGGCTTTCTCCCAGGATGTTCCTCTCTAGGCTTCAGTTTCTCTCCAAAATGTCACTCTTGGCTGCTCTTCAACATGTCACTCACAGCTGCACTGAGTTCCTTCTGTTTGTCAGCTCATTTATATGACTCCACTGATCAAGGCCCACCCTGAATGAGTGGGGCCATGCTTCCATGGAAATTATCTCATCAGAGTTATCACCCACAGTTGGATGAGGCACATTTCCATGCAAACAACCTAATCCAAATGTTCCAACTTAATCCCCACTAATATGTCTGCCTCACAAGATTGCATCAAAGAATATGGCTTTTTCTGGGGAACATAATACATTCAAACTAGCAGAACTACCTAACTCATTTTATGAAGCTAAAATCAATCTAATACCAAAACCAGGCAAAGATGCTACAAAAAAGGAAAACTACAGGCCTATCTCCCTAATGAATATAGAAGCAAAAATTCTCAACAAAATACTTGCAAATCAAATTCAAAGATATATTAAAAAAATCATACACCATGACCAAGTGGGGTTCATTCCAGGCATGCAAGGATGGTTCAACATAGGAAAATCAACATATTACAACACATTAACAAATCAGAAGGGAAAAATCAAATGATCATCTCAATAGATGCTGAAAAAGCATTCGACAAAATCCAACATCCCTTCTTGATAAAAACACTTCACAATGTAGGAATTGAAGAAAACTTCCTCAAAATGATGAAGAGAATATATGAAAAACCCACAGCGAGCATAGTACTCAATGGCAAGAGACTGAAAGCCTTCCCTCTAAGATCAGGAATGAGACAAGGGTGCCACTGTCAACATTGTTATTCAACATTGTTCTAGAAGTGGTAGCTAGGGCAATCCGGCAAGACAAAGAAATAAAAGGCATCCAAATTGGAAATGAAGAAATAAAACTGTCATTATTTGCAGGTGATATGATCTTATATCTGGAAAACCCTGCTATTGACACAGCTACTAGAGCTAATAAACAAATTTAGCAAAGTTGCAGGAGTAGTAGACTAATGCACATAAGTCAGTAATGTTCCAATACACTAGAAATGACTGAACTGAAAAGACATTGAAGAAAAAGATACTATTTTTAATAGCAACTAAAAAAATCAAGTACCTAGGAATAAACTTTACCAAGGTTGTAAAAGACCTATACAAAGAAAACTACATAACTCTACTAAAAGAAATAGAAAGGGACCTAAAAAGATGGAAAAATATTCCATGTTCATGGATAGGAAGGCTAAATGTCATTAAGATGTCAATTCTACCCAAACTCATCTACAGATTCAATGCAATCTCTATCAAAATTCCAACTTACTTCTCAGACTTGGAAAAATTAGTTATCAAACTTATTTGGAAAGGGAAGATGCCTCAAATTGCTGAAAACATACTAAAAAGAAAAACAAAGTGGGAGGACTTACACTCCCTGACTTTGAAGCTTATCATAAATCCACAGTTGTCAAAAAAGCATGATACTGGCACAAAGATAGACATATTGATAAATGGACTTGAATTGAGAATTCGGAGATAGACCCCCAGATCTATGGTTGACTGATCTTTGATAAGGCCCCCAAAGCCACTGAACTGGGACATAACAGCCTTTTCAACAAATGGGACTAGGAGAGTTGGATATCCATATCCAAAAGAATGAAAGAGGACCCCCACCTCACACTCTACACAGAAATTAACTCAAAATGGGTTGAAGACCTCAACATAAGAGACAGTACATTAAAACTCCTAGAAGACAATGTAGGGAAACATCTCCAAGACCTTGTATTAGGTGGTCACTTCCTAGACCTTACACCCAAAGCACAGGCAACAAAAGAAAAAACAGATAAATGGGAACTCCTCAAATTTAGAAATTTCTGTACCTCAAAGGAATTTGTTAAAAAGGTGAAGAGGCAGCCAACTCAATGGGAAAAATATATTTGGAAACCATGTATCTGACAAAAGACTGAAATCTTGCATATGTAAAGAAATCCTACAATTCAGACAGTTCAATTATAAAGTGGGCAAAGGATATGAAAAGACAGTTCTCTGAAGAGGAGATACAAATGACTGAAAAACACATGAAAAAATGTTCAGCTTCACTAGCTATTAGGGAGATTCAAATTAAGACTACAATGAGATACCATCTGACACCAGTTAGAATGGCTGCCATTAAACAAACAGGTAACTACAAATGCTGGTGAGGATGTGGAGAAATTGGAACTCCTATTCATTATTGGTGGGACTGTATAATGGTACAGCCACTCTGGAAGATAGTCTGACAGTTCCTTAGAAAACTAAATATAGAGTTACTCCTCAGTCCAGCAATCATACATCTCTGTATATACCCTGAAGATCTGAAAGCCATGACACAAACAGATATCTGCACGCCAATGTTTATAGCAGCATTATTCACAATTGCCAAGAGATGGAAACAACCCAAATGTCCTTCAACAGGTAAGTGGCTAAATAAAATGTGGTATATACACATGATGGAATACTACACAGCAATAAGAAGGAACTATATCTTGAAACATATGACAAAATGGATGAACCTTGAAGACATAATGCTGAGCAAAATAAGCCAGGCACAAAAAGAGAAATATTATATGTTACCACTAATGTGAACACTGAAAAATGTAAAATAAATGGTTTATAATGTAGAATGTAGGGGACCTAGTGATAGATAGCAATTAATGAAGGGGAAACAAAAATCTAATAAGAACAGATAAGTTATCATGGGTAAATTTAATGCTCTGGGAATGCTCAGGAATGTCCATGGCTTGTTAATTTCTGGTGGGTATGGTAGGAATAAGTTCACAGAAATGTAGCTATCTTAGGGTATCTGTTTTTCTTATTCCTTTCCTGGGTTATAGTCTGTATATTTGCTTGGGGTAGAATATGAACATGTTGGAAGTAATGTAGTTATTTGATTATTTATTTTTTCTTATTCCTTTGTTTTGGTTTTGTTTGATTTTTTTTTATTCTATGTTTTTTTTTTAAATTTTTTGATAAAGTTAATTTAAAAAAAGATGCTCCAGACCCTTTATTAGGACCACAGGAGCTGGTCTACATGCCCTGCACAGAAATCCAACCCTGTTTTGGATGACAAATACAGACAACCCAACTGTTAAAGCAGGGCTCTAAAACAAACCCAGGTCTTGCTGATTGGTGGAAAACAGAGCCCCACTGGAAGCCAGCAGATCTATATTACCACACACAGTGAATTGCTGGTTTGTCTGGTATCTACCTCCCATCCCTGTGGCAGGCCACAGTGGGTGCTTGATTTGGGAGGAAAACTGGGGGGCAGAGATAATCTGACAACTGGCCAACAAGAGAAACAAAGAAATATAGAGATCAAAGAAAACCAACAAGAAAACTCAAGGCAAAAGAGAGAAAACAACCTCCAAAATAAACTAATCAAGAAAATCCGATGCCTAGACAGCAAAAAATCACAAGCCACACCAGGAAACATGAAGATATGGCCCAAAGGAACCAACTAACACCTCACCTGAGATTAAAGAGTTGAAGCAATCAATTAAAGATGTTCAAAAAAAATCTTCTAAATCAAATCAACCAGTTGAAGGAAAATGTGACAAAGGCAATGAAAGACATAAATACACTGGGTGGCCATAAGGAATAATTCACGAGCTTGAGAAAACAAATGGCAGAACTTAGGGAAATGGAAGGCACAATTGAAGAGATGAAAAACACAATGGAGACATACAACAGCAGACTTGAAGAGGCAGAAGAAAGAATTGTTGAATTAGAGGACAGGACATCTGAAATCCTATACATGAAAAAACAAATAGGGAAAAAAAGGAAAAATACAAGCAGGGGCTCAGGGGACTGAATGAAAACATGCAGTACACAAATATACATGTTATAGGTGTACAAGGAGAAAAGAAAGGAAAGGGGGCAGAAAGAAAAATAGAGGAAATAATCAATGAACATTTCCCAACTCTAATCAAAGACATAAAATTATAGGTCCAAGAAGCACAGTGGACCACAAACAGAATTGATTTAAATAGACCTACTTCAAGATACTTACTAATCAGACTCTCAGATGTCAAAGACATGGAGAGAATTCTGAAAGCAGCAAGAGGAAAACAATCTATCACATACAAGGGAAGCTCTATAAGACTAACTGCAGATCTCTCAGTAGAAACCATGGAGGCGAGAAGGTAGTGGTATGATATATTCAAGACACTGAAAGAGAAAAACTGCCAACCAAGAATCCTGTATCTGGCAAAACCATCCTTCAAAAATGAGGGAGAGTTTAAAATATTTATGGATAAACAGACATTGAGAGAGTTCATGAACAGGAAACCTCCTCCACAATAAATACTAAATGGAGTGCTACAGACAGATAGGAAAAGACAGAAGAGAGAGGTTTGGAGAAAAGTGTTGAAATGAAGATACCAAGAGATAGAAAGAGGGTAAAGATTGGGCATTTCATGCTGAAGGAGTACAGAATGTTTAACAGGATTGATTGAATAGATGCAGAAATGGGTAACACAATACTGTGTGTTGGTAGTACAATATTGTAAGTACACTGAACAAAGATGACTGTGAATATGGTTGAAAGAGAAAGATTAGGGGAATGTATGACACCAGAAGGAAAGATAGAAGATAAAGACTGAGACAGTATAACAGGGTGGAAGTACATCAACTTTTCTCTGATAGCTTCAGAAATCATGCAAGATCATATTTTATTTGGTTCAAGAGATACATAAGCCCTTTGTGCCAGTTTGGATGTATTATGTCCCCCAAAATGCCATGTTCTTTGATGCAATCTTGTGGGGGCAGACATATTGGTGTTGACTAGATTGGAACCCTTTGGTTCAGTGTTTCCATTGGGGATGTGACTCAGTCAACTGTGGGTGAGATCTTTTATTGGGTTATTTCCATGGAGGTGTTGATCCACCCATTCAGGGTGGGTCTTTATTGGATCACTGGAGTACTTTAAAAAGAGCCAGACAGGCACAGACACAGCTGCAGCTTACAGATGCATTTTGCAGAATGCAACCTAGGAGCAAGCAGAGAGGAATGTCCTGGGAGAAAGCCATTTTGAAACCTGAACTCCAGTGCAGACTCCAGCCACATGCCTTCCCAGCTAATAGAGGCTTTCTGGACACCACTGGCCATCCTTCAGTGGAGGTACCCAATTGTTGATGCCATAGCTTGGACACTTTTATGGCCTAAGACTGTAGCTTTGTAGCCAAATATATCCCCTTCATAAAAGCCAAGCCATTTCTGGTACTTTGCATCCCAGCAGCATTAGCAAACCGGAACACTATTCCTAAAGTGGTATAATCTGCCACTTTACTTCTTTGTTCCTTGTAACCACAGTCCTGGTTCACATGGATAGGACTGCATCTTCCACATAGTTTGTTTAGCACTGTACTATGTATATAACTTAAATTAAATGGATGCTTACTATCTTATTTTTCCTATAGCTTTCTTTTTTGTACTTTAAAACCATATTTTAATAGCTTATAAAATAACATGTGTATATAAAATACATGGAAGAACTTTTGAAAAGTAATAGAAATATAGTCAGATAAAATATTGTCTATGATGCCACAATCTAGGAGTCAATCACTGATGGTGATTTAATATATACTTAATATTGATAGGCTTCTTCCCAGGCTTCCTTTTATATATTTTCCTTAATTTGGTTATTTAATTTTATAACCTTAAATAAGAATATTTTCCTTCCCTCTTTTAGCATTATGTAAGTATTCGTTCATATCATTGAGAGCCCTTCATAAATCTAATTTTTAAATAATATTTGGATAAAGAGATAAAACTAATATTGGTTCTACATAGCATGACAAAACAGTGATAAAGATGCAAATATTTGAATACAGATAAATGTATGTATTGTGCACTTAATTTATGAGTAGAGACAGATGTCTGATTTAGATGGCTTGAGGAAGGCATCATGGAGGGAATGGGAATTAAGTGTACTTCCTTTACTACAGATGTGAAGAAGTAGCTTTCACATAACTGTTTCTAGATGCTTGCAGTAGATTTTGGCTATGCTAGGTAAGTTATTGGATTCTTTTTACTTCCCTATTTTAAGGAACAGAGAATCATACAGTTAGTTTTTTGTTTTTCTGAAAGGAATTATAAAGTGAATGTGTGCGTGCTATTAAAAATCATCAATAATTAAATGGTTTCATTAGCCAAATCTATTATATCAATGTGCCTTTTTTATGTATTATTTGTGTTCCAAATTTTCACTCTGATTGTAGTGCAAAAACAATTCCTGAATTGAAAAGTTGTTAAAGACTGCTTAACCTCGAGGTGAAACCTGGTGAAATCTGTCATAGGTATATTTTTCATCTTGCTTTAAAAAAACAAACATTGCATTTTTCACATCTTCGGAAAACACATTAAATAAAAAAATTCTAAATATAAAAAAGGAAGAAAAGAGTTCTTATTTACCACAGAAAGCTGTTTTTGAGAAATAAGGGGAATTTATTTTTACCAAAAGAAAATAAATTTATTTTCATCAGAAGAAAAGAGTATTCATTTTACTCATGTAAAAAATTCAAACAATTTCATGATACTTGTGGTGGTTTGAAGCTGTATGTAACTGACGAAAACATGTTCTTAAAGCTAATTCATTCCTGTGGGTATGGACACACTGTAAGCAGGATCTTTTGATGAGGCTACTTCAGTTGAGGTGTGACACACCTCATTCAGGATGGGTCTTAATCCTCTTATTTAAGTCCTTTATAAATGGAATGCATACAAAGAGAAAGAAAAGTCACCGGAGCATGAAGCTGAAAGCAAAAAAACCCAGAGGAGAAGCAAGAGACCAGCAGATGCACCATGTGCCTTGCCATGCGGCAGGGGAACCAAAGATCACTGGCAGCCAGTCTTCTGGAAGAAAGCAACGCCTTGTTGACATCTTGATTTGGACATTCTCACTGCCTCAAACTGTAAGCTAATAAATTGCCATTGTTTACAGCCAACCCATTTCATGGTATCTGCTTTGAGCAGACTAGGAAACTAAAACAATACTTATATTAGAAACAAGGAGGACAGAACAATTTTGAAAATTTAGCTTATATGGCCAACTGAAATATCATACTTTTTTTTTTTTAATTGGTTTTCCTTAATAAATCTTACAAAGAATAACTGTGTCATTAAAAGTATATGCCAGGAAATTGAGACACAAATAAGGAAAAGACAGAATTTGTGGCTGAATTGGAACAAGAACACAGACCTTTTGAGTCTTAATCCAGGGTTTGCATAGAATGTCCTCTATTACAAACACTATTTCTAAACTAAATGACAGCAAAGAAAAATAGAAGGTCTAGGAATATCTTTCCCTCAAGCCTAGTCTTGGGCAATCTCATTTTGTTCCTTACTCCTTAACAGCCTCTAGGCTTCCTCTGAAAGTATTAGAGCCAATGACTTGTTATAATTAGTCCAAGCTACTATATAAAAAAGTATATGAGAATTGGGTAGAACTTTTGCTAAGTATGGTATTTCATAATTTGATCATTTTGTTTGAGTCTATACATGAGCATTTATATGATTTAGGGTTTCTTTTTTCTTTTTCTTCACTTATTTTAGAAAGTATAATTTTTTTGAATGAATATCTGTGAGTCATTGAATCCATGAAGTATATGACCACCTCATCATTATCCATACCCAAGCTGCCCCAGCTGCTGTATAAATAATCCTGCCCCCATTCCCAACTTGTTTCAGCATTGAAATTCAGTGGAAATCACACAAATAGTGCACATTGTAACTAATTCTATTTATCGATAATTGTCTCTTGCCTCCTAGATAATTCCAAATATTTATTCTTAGAATCATACAATAAATTTAATATAATTTTGCTATCATGTCTTCTATGACATAACATTTAGTTACCCAGGTATCAACAGCCAATAGGGCTTTGAAACTGACGTCAATCATCTTAGTTCTCTGCTTAAAACAAGTTAAACAGCATAGAGTATCACATCATTGTGTTGTCTGTAGACCAAAGTGTGAATACAGATATAATGAATTACTAAAATTTCAGTAGAACTGTGATTAAAGTGCAACTCTTTCAATAAAGCAAACTATATGTGTAAAAAGAAAATCCATTGTGTTTCAATAATTTCTAGAGTAAAATAATATCAATAAAAATCCCAGCAAGTAAATAAATACATAAACTCTCAAATAATCTGGTTGATATAATCATAGAATAAATTGTTAGATAAAATTACCATTCTGTGAGATTATTTGGGAATGTCCCAATATGGGATGATGAGAAAACTGTCTATGAAATTTAGATAATTAAATGATATTTAAACTTAATTATGAAACATATTCCTCATTATATTTATACAACTTTGTTCTGGGCTGGTCTCAAGGTATTTTTTAAAGAGTCAACAAATCTTTATTTAAAAATGGCTTCCCCAAACACATTTTTATGTTCTTTCCGTATGGAACATGATGTGATGGGCACGGCTGGAACAGCCATTTTGGAAACATGAGGCAAAGACCAAGAGACTATCAGAAACCTTAGAACTTGTGACTGAAAGTCATTACTAGCAGTTTTCTAGGTTGAGGTCCCTAGCTGAATGAGAAAAAACAAAAGCAACCAGAACAAACTTAAAGTCCTTGCTTAATTGGATTTTTTTTTTCATTTTAAATGAATATAATTCTTAACTATAATAAGGGTTATTGTACTGGTTAATGAAGAGACATATAAATAAACATTCATTTCTTTCTCTTAATAGATACTTTGAAAACTGAAATAAAAATAGTTCAAATTCTTATTTGCCCTACTTTCTCAAGTAATTATGAGGATGGACTTAATTCATATAAATATTTTTATTGTATGGACCATTACTAATGAAAACAAAACACAACTTTCCTCTATAAGGGAATATTTGAGCCAATGAATAACCAAAGTAACACAAGAGTACTTCTAATTGTGATGAGAAAAGACAAAGGAAATAAAATCAAGCTAATAAAGGTCATGGCAGCCCTCTCATTAGTGACACACTTGTCGTTTTCCAAGTATCACTATGGCCTACTCTTGCATAACAATGATACATTATGTAATTTCTTCCCTGGTTCGCTGAACTTTTCAATGACAAAATAAATTTTCTGTGGAAATAAAGGTGCAATGTAAGGAGAGTTCAGAAATAAATAAAAATAATTTATTTGGAGGTCATTTCCACACTAACAATGGGAAATTGTTGTGAGAAAAATTTCTTTCAAATATTTCTAGTTTCAATCATATTTCAGTGTGTTTTAGAAAAGTGATATTGCAAATCACTGGAGGAGGTAAACATATTTGTTTTTATTTGCATAAAAGCTACTACTGGTGGGTATAACATGGGAACTGCTAGAACAAATTTTGGGAAGACTACCAGAGAAGTCAACATTAAATTAATCATAATGATTTACCATAACAGCCATAAACTGTTTGCAGTAATTAGGTTTGTTAATACAAGATTCAATAGAAACAATGTGCAAAGTTAGATCTCAGTGTCTTTTCAGGAAGTCATTTGCATTTGCCAGTGCAAAAATCTGTTAAGTTCAGTATATAACTAAGTCTTTCCAACATGTTGCTCTGTTATTCTTTAGGTGTTGTCCCTGTCTCAGGATCACAAGCAAGTTGCTGCCATCTAATTTCCTGCCTGTGGGAAAGGGAGAAAACAAAAATAAGTAGACGAGCACCCACCCAATGTTGAAAGACAATAACTGGAAGTAGCACTCGTCACTTCCCATAAAGCCATCCAAACTGCAAGGAAGGGTGGCAAATGTAATCATTAGCTGAGTGGCCATGCAGTCATCTTAAATTAAATTATGATGATTAACATGAAGATGAATTGGGGAGCAAGTAGCAGTCTGCCACTGTCCACCCCTCAGACATTCAAACCCCTGGGTGTATCTGCGTATCTTTATTTCTACACATGGAATATATGCTCACCTTCTCTGGGAAACTAGACAAAACTCCATCCTATCACAGCCTCCAGTCAAAAATCCAAGATCTCTGGCTGTTGTTTTGTCCTCTCTGTCATGTTGAGATGCTTCGGAGTTGGTGAAACATTCACTATTGGATAAGATGTCTGGCCACTCAAATGTGCAAAATACACTGGTTGAGTGGGAGCTGGATAACAGCAATTAAAAAACACTAACAATAAATTTTTAAAAATAAAAAAAGCAAAAACCTTCAAATTCCAATAGGGGCATGGGTATTGGAAACACATCAGTCAGTGCTCCACAGCAGTTGTCAAATAATGCTGAGTAGGATTTGTGAAGAAAAGGGAAAGTTCCCTGATTCTACCCTCTAAGAGTAATTACCTTGTCCAGTGTGCCCCACAGATCCTGAATCTGCATTCCCGGAGGTTATTTTCATGTCTATTTTCCTCTCTAGCTATCTATCATTTGGGTGTTGGAAAGTGTGCCTTCATTATGGGCTGCATAATTTTTGCTACTTAATTCCTGCAGCATCCTTGACTAGAACAATCATTTGCACACCAGGCTTCTTATGTTTGGTGATATAATTATCTTAAAAACGAATTCAACTTCTGCTCACTTTTCTTCTATACAATTCCATATACAAATAACTGAATCTGATTTTTTTCTGGAGTTGCTTCTCAAGCCTCCTTTATTTACTGACTCTGTCCATCACTTCCCCCTTTCCCTAATTTTCATGAAGTTTCTGGAACAACCTGACACTTAGAAATAAATAACAAAATTCCTACAGTTCAGCAATAAGAGTTTCTAAATTTTACTGTTTAACATTCATATATATACATGTGTATATATAATGGCTGAAAAGCAGCCATGTAAAACATCTTATTTATCCCACCAGTTGAATTTGAATAATAGGTAGACATATCCCATTTGACAAAGACAATGAAAACATTGCTTAATTACACAATGGCTCTAATTCAACAAGTACCTTAATCACTATACCCTTCCTTTGGGAACACATTAACTTTCCCACAACATCTCCAAATGATGTACTCATCCAGCTGTCCCTGACATCCCTTTTCTTCCCCTGGTAGATAAGGCTCTTACTTCTGACTCAATGCCATTGCTCAAGGTTTCTCTTCTTAAGCGCAGCTCTCCCCTTTGGCTTCAGCCCATGGTCACCTGTTTCCTAAATCTTTCCTTATCATGCCATCAAATGGCACAAAACTGCCTGATTCTTATCTTCCCAACTACGATGAACATGCTCAATAGGAAAATACCATCCCCTCTAATTTTCAGACTCACAGATTGCCTAACATGGTATTAAGTGAAGATTATTGATTCATTTATTGATGTAAGAGAGTTCTTTAAGCAGTTAAGCTAGCCTCCAATATCTGAGAAGTTCTTTCACATTCATTAATGTATATTATTCACAAATCAAAATTACTTCAATATTTAGAATGAGCCACTCCTCCAACCATATTCATAAAACACATCAAAATCTGTAAATATGTCTAATATTTTTGAATTTCCTTGTATACAAAACAGAACTATTCTTGTAGAATGTACTCACAGAAAAACTGAATATTCACTGTTTATTGTTCCTTTATAGGATAAATAAAGAATATTATTTTTAGCTCTTAATTTAAGAGTTTCTTTAATATTGTAAATTTTCTTTTACAGCATGAACAGCTTTTATTATCTGGCCAACATATGTGGTAAAAATTTAGTGACTTGCCCCTCTTTAGTCTTGCTAAACATTTTCTTATTTATTCAATTAATTCAACAATATTTATTTCGTGCTAATATATGCCAGGTGTTTTTCTTGGTCTGCAACTGAAGCAGTAAATAAAACAGAATAAATCATTCTTTGGGTGGAGGTAAACAATAAAAAATAAATTAGCAAATTTTAAAGTTTTTAGATGATGGATGATGATAAATGACATAGGTAAAAATAATCCAAGAAAAAAAAATAGGGAATTCTAAAGATGGGTTTCCCGTGTTAAATAGGGTGATTGGGACCAACTTACTGAACCATGTTTTCTTGAAGTCCTAAACGTCTCTGTCTCACAGTCTCCAGTCACCAGCCACACTTAGCTTACCATAGACCTCTGCTGCTCCTTCACCACTGGTGGCTCCTGTATCCATGATGGCTCCCGCAAATGTGCAAATATACTTCCAGCTAGAAGAAGGGCTGTTCTTGCTGCCCTGTGGGCTGTGCCAAGTACTTCCAGGGTTGCATCTGTAAAGGAGCATTGGGACGCATACTGCTGCAGTGTCTGTTGGTGGGGAGAGCTCTGATCACACATGTAAACAGAGTAATGTGTCCAAATCCAGATTTTTTGTCCATAAATTCTGACTTGTTTGGCACCTTCTTTTTTCTGTGAAATATGTGAAGAATAATTAAAAACTCACTGGTAAAAGGAAGAAGGAGGAGAAGAAGGAGAAAGAGGTATTACCAAAAAGGGGAGAGAGACATGCAGAGGAGCAGAATCTCAGGCAGAGGGATCAATGAGGGCAAAGGGGCAGGGGTGGGCCTGGGGTAGGCATGTTTGAGTGACAGCAAGGGGACCAGTGAGGCAGGAGTGGAATGAGGGAAGGACAAAGGCATCAGAAAGACTTTTGGGCCATTGAAAAGAATCTGGCTTCATTATGAAAGAGATTGGAAACAGTTGTAGGGTTTTTTAATGGAAGAGTTGAGAGTTGCTGTGTTTATTTCCCTAAAGCAATGGTGACCACTGGAATACCTTAGGAAGAAGTTATTAGATTTGAGAATTAACGTCCAACTCAAAAAAGTGAAATGAAATATTAGGCAAGAATAAATCAAATAATCCTAGAGGAAGCTGTATAAAACTGGTGACACAGTCATTTAAATAAATCAGCAAGCATTTTTTGAGTGCTCACTGTGTATTAGGCATTTGGAGAGTAAAGAAGAATTTTACACCTTCTAAATGTTTACAATCTATTTGCAAAAATGTGACCAATATATGTTTAAAAAAGAATAAACAGTATAGACAGCAATGATTTAAGGATAAAAAGTGCTTGGACAGGATTTAAGGGTATTAATAATATTCCATTTCTTAATCTGCTTTCTGATTTCACAGGTTTTAATTTGTTATCATTTTTTTACCTCACATACCACACACATAGACATGCGTGCCAAATATGTAGATATATAATCATATTTATGATACAGTTCATAATATAAAGAAACAATAAATTACGACCCAAATTATTAACACTTTCTGATTTAGCCAAGCAGAGATCAAATTATATCTACAGTAACAAGGAAAAGTTTCTTGGGAAGAATGGACTTGATGAAAGAAGTGATCAAAATATAGACAAAACGTAAAGTAATCTTGTACTTGCAGTGTGCCAGGGGTCCTTTAAGCCATCAACAGTCAACTTTGATGCAGGAAAGGGCACAGGTGAGACATCAAAGCCAAGTTCAATAAAGGAAAAGGGCAGAGAAAATCCCAACTGGTAATGCCACCTGCGAGCATCAATGTCTAAGTCACAATTTAAGATCTAATCCAGTGGCAATTCACAAGAAAGGCAAGACAATAGAAATGGAAAAAATATATATGTGCAAGATCCTTTCTATTTTCAAGATGTTGTCACTTTTAAAGGTCCTTGGCTTGCCCTTGAAACTATGTAACCAATGGACTAAAAGAAGTCCATTCTGAGCCTAGTATCTGACATGTAAAAATAATGACATCTTCAAAATAGCTTTTTTCCAATAACCAGGATTTGGTGGGAATAGAAAATTCCTTGGTAGAGTAAACAATCATTTTGACTGGACTATAATTTTATGGTTATTGTTCATGAGAAAAAAATTATTTCCTGTACATTTCCAACTAAACAAACATTTTAAACTGATTTGTTTGAAATAGATATAAGATAATCATACTAATAATACATATTGAATTTGAAGCAAGTGGTTCATTTGCTCCTTTTCACTTAAAAAAAAAATCCACCCTGCAACAACAACAACAAATCCTGAAATGCACTTTAAAATATTTTCAAGACAATCTGAAATCTCCCTGGATGACTGAATGATTGCAGCAGTGCGGATTCCCAGATGCTAGCAACTGGGTAGCATATGATCAGAAATAATTATCAACATGTTTCTCTCATATGATGTCTCTCATCAAAATGTAATTTGTCATATTGGAGAATTTCTAATGCCTTAAATCATGTTTCATTACTGTTTTAGTCTGCTAGGCTGCCGAAAGCAATATACCAGAAATGGGTTGGCTTTTACAATGAGGATTTATTAGCTTACAAGCTTACAGTTCTGAGTCCAAGAAAGTGTCCAAATCAAGGCATCATCAGGCAATGCATTTTCCCTGAAGACTGGCTGCCAGCAGTTCTGGACCCTTCTGTCACATGGTGATATCTGCTGGTCTCTCCCTTCTCTCCCAGATTTCATTGTTTCCAGCTTCTGAGTTCTGTGGCTTTTTCTCTCTTTGTCTGAATTTCATCCTCTTTTACAGGACTCCAGTAAGAGGATTAAGACCCACCCTGGGCCACAACTTAACTGAAGTAACCTAATTAAAGTCCTTACTTACAATAGATTTGCACCTACTGGAATGGATTAGCTTTAGGAACATAATTTTCTGGGGTCCATACAGCTTCAAACCATGACAATCACTGAAGTTTTTCTTTTTCTTCTTCTTATTTTTTTTTTTTACATCAGATTTCTTTTTATCTTCTCAACAATATAGGAAATCCATATTTTTTGTGAAATTATCCCTGTGAGCACTACCAAGTATCTTAATTTTACTTCATAATTGATAATATACATATTTTGCATTGAATTAAACAGGTACTGTTAACAGAAGCCTCATTTTTACTATTTGTATATTCAAAATTATATCATTGGCCTTTGCTAATTACGCTGTTTTAAAATTTACAAGAGGCTTTTATTATTGCAAGAATTAACCTCTTAGTGAATTAGCCTAGACCATTCTTAAAGAAACCGTATTACTTATCTATAGGGGATTAAAAAATGAACTTACATCAATAAAATATTCAGTACCTTTAGCCAAGTATCATGTTTTATGTCCTGGATCTGTGGAAATAGTAATACTTCACCTAAATCTCTCTGTTCAAAAGCTATGCTAAATTTTCTCAGACTGAAATGTCTGATATAAATGATGAGAAGCACTTGTCTTATGATGTGGAAAAGTGTTGATTAATGCTGCTATTTTTCAGAGACAGCATCTTCAAGTTAGCAGTGTCATAAAAATTGCTTAAAGTATGAACACAAGTTTAAACAACTGTGAAGCATTGAGATAGAAATGCCTTGACAATGATGGAGATGCTGCAGTGTCCTACTAGACAGCTAAAATGGGGCATATTTTATTATCTCTTCCTTGAGAGTTCTTTCAATACCAATTCTCTATCTTCTCCATCACTTGGAAAAGTCTAAGACAGTGTGAAGCTTTTCCCAAGCTTATCTGACCTCAAAACATCTTTGAGCTGGTTTGAAGCTATTATATATTCCAGAAAATGCCATGCTCTTTTACTCTATCCCTATGGGTGCAGATCTGTTGTAGGTAGGGCCTTTTGATTAGCTTGTTTCAATTCAGATGTGACCCAGTCCATTCAAGGTGGGTCTTAATCCTTTACCAGAGTCCTTTATGAGAGGATAAAAGGCAGAGACATTTGTAGAGATCTGAGACAGAGAAACACCCCAGAGATGCAAAAAGAGAATCCACAGATGCTCAGAGAGAAAACCACTGCAATCAGAAGTTGAAAGCAAAAAAACCTGGGAACATAGGACCAGCAGACACTGGCTGTTGTGCCTTGCTATCTGACAGAGGAAACCTGGATGCTAGCAGCCTTTCTTCAGAGAAGGTATCTTCTTGTCGATACCTTAATTTGGACATTTTCATGGCCTTAGAGCTGTAAATTGTTAAGTTAATAAATCCCCACTGTAAAAGCCAACCCATTTCTGATATATTGCATTCCAGCAGCTTTAGCTAACCAAAACAATATTTCTCCCTTGAACATTTACCCAGGGTAGTAGTCTAGGAAAAGAGAGAAAAAAAAGAGATGGAAAATGAGAAGAGAGAGATCAGGTAAGCCTTTGAATTTTATCAATCTTGGTTGGGAAGTGTCCAAATTCCTCATTCAGTACCCATGCTATGTGAATAAACAGTCAAAGGGAGAAAGGGCTCAGGCCAACGTGTAAGAGAGGAACACTGTATGAGGGCACAAAGGAGATTGCATTGGGGGATCTAAAACCTTCTGCTATTCACAACACATCTTTACAATCGTAAAGATGACAAACATCACTGGCTACTAAGAAAGACCATGATGAAAGAGAGTTTGTCCTGTCTGATCCCAAGTTATTCTTACCAAATGAATTCAGCATTTAAACTGAGTAGTGAAATTTTTTCACCTCCAAATTTGTCTTAGATTGGGATTCCCCAGACAAAGAACTGAAAACAGTAGTTTATTTGGGATTTGATCCTAGGAAGCATCAGTAGGGGAGTCAGAAGTGGGATAAGGAAGGGAAGAGATTCAATGAAGGTCATATCTGTGGGCAGTTCCTGCTACATTCCTTCTTCCCCAGTGCAGTGTGATTTTATTTTTACTATGATTTTTCCTTCTATTCAATCTTTAAAAGGTGGATTTTTTTTCCTTATAGAGAAAGGGATCTTGGGTAAGTATGTCTCATAGGCTTGAAGGCTTCAGCCTCTCCCCTCCGTGTTCTTAGGAGTTATTACTTCATGGAGTATACCTGGCTCTTCATTAATACTCAACAGCTAAAATGAGACCAACTTTCCTGGTTGTTCCTCATATTTTATTTTAAGAAAATGACAAGACCATGTCTTTTTCCATTTTCTACCCTAAACAATTAGCATCAGGTGAAATTCATAGTATGCACACAATCATTTACTGAATGAATGAATGCTTACACTTATTCTCTCATAGTTATGTACTTTTCAAAAAGTTCTCTATGCTCTGTCACAATAGATATGACCACTTGGCTTTTGTAACTGTTTCACTGTCAGAGAGAACCTTGGGGTTTATTTTTTCATTGCAAAAATCTTGGGTCACTGATTAGTTCATGACACCATTGCAGGTAGACAAGGAGTATATAATTCTTTCAATTTTTTGTTTGAACAGTACTTCAGTTAGGTGGTATTTTTCAAATAAAGGAATCAATACAGAGAGACAGAGCAAACCTATATGAATTGCATTTTGTCAGAAAAGCTGTCAGAACAACAAACATTGAGTCCATTTAGAAAACTGGGAATTTTGCTGTAATTGGGACAAAGCCTCCCCAGGGTTTGGGGCTATATAAGCAGTGAGGAGATTGCAGCTTTTCACATTGTGTTCTATGTTTAGAATCTCTAGCAGAATTATTAATCTAATGGTTGTTTATTGCAGTTTGTCTGGGAAAAGGCAATAAGCAAAGACTGTCTTTAGAAGTAAGTTATAATATACGTGTGCCTTATTTCCCTAACCTACCTGCCTCTTAAAATGAAGGTAAGTTTTGCTTACATTGAGTAGAGAAATAAATAACCTTGTTATATAATAAAAGCTATCAACAAAAGTATCTTTATTTTAATGCTGCTTTATAATAACTGCTTAAATTAGAACTACCACATTTCTGTGACCACTGAAGTTTCAAATAATTCTAGACTATCCCCCTCTTCCTCCAGAATCAATTACTTGTAAAATAAATACAGTTTATCTCATTATAAATCCAACTGGATAATTTATTTCTAAAAAGTGTAAGTTATTTATTTTATATCAGAAATATTTGTGAATATTACTTCTCTCCAGGATTTCTAAGTGGAAGGACTTGTTATTTATGAGTCATTTCAATTACACTTGACCTGAGTTTCTAAGAGAGGAATTTTCTTCTTTTCAAGAATAATGATCAGCAGCATAGAACATTTTATGTTTTCCAAAATGCAACTGATTTAATGTAAACACTATGTGAAAGATAAACTTATTAGAAAGTACAGCACATTAGGAAAAATATATATTATAAGATACATTCACTTAATCAAAAGGAATGTTGTTTTGGTTAAGATGACTTCATAGTTTTTTTGCCACTAAGGAACCCTATAGTCTTTCTTGTAAAGCAAGAACAAGCCCCAGATAGAGGACATTTCACAAATGATGGTTTGGATTATGTGTTTATGTAACCAAAGGCATTCTATTAATGCACTTTATAATGACATAAATAGGATCAGTTGAGAAGAGCTGAATTGATAGCATGCATTTAACTATATGAACATTAACCTGATATATTAAAAAATCAATCGTGTAGATTTATAATTAGACATGTGTTCAAAGTTAACCAGCAGTCCTTCCATACTATTAGTGAAATCTTCAGTCGGAAGGGAAAGATAAGGGATATACCATTACTGAGTATTTACTGTATAAAATCAAATGCTGAAGGTGCAGAGAAACAAGACACCTCATATCCTGGAGGTTGAAGTAGAAATTGGTATAAACATGTAGGCAGTCTCTAATTAAGTTGAAAATGTCCATATGGCAAAATACTATAAAGCAATCAAAGTTATATAAATGTCAATACAAATAAATTTCAAGAGGTTATCACACACTTATTCATAAAAAGGCAAGTTTCTAATAGATGTATTGCATGATAATACTTCGGTACTCTTTTAATAAAACAAAACAATGATAGAAGAAGAAGATGAAGAAGAAGATAGATGATGGTGACAGATAGACGATAGAGAGATAGATAAATAGAGAAATAGATGGACTCAAGGTCATCAATACTAATTCTTCTTACAAAGAAATAGACTACCTAAGTCACATTTTGACATTAACTTCATAATTGTCAGTCAAGCAATATGTGGAGTTATCTCTTTATCTTTATCTCTATATCTATCTATCTTATCTTTCATCTATATATCATGTCTTAAAAAATCATCATATGTTATTGCTTGTTGTCATCCAAAATCCCCAGTGAAATCAGATCTTCCTTATTTTCTCTTTCAAGCACAGTCACTATCCTTTCAACTTCAAAGAACTCATCAGCTTCACAGTGTTTAGCATTGATCCAACACAATATGTATTCAAGGTCATGTACACTATGTTCTGAGACATATCTGAAAAAAATTGGAAAAGTGGAAACCTGAAGAGATTTTTGAAATAAAAAGTTGCTTGACTTTTGTCTTCAGAGAACAACAAAGACAATGCTACAGTATTTGATGGCAAACTTAGAGTCGGATAATCCAATATTCATTGCTAAATTGAGATTCTTTCTTTCTGGTACTTAAAAATACTCAGGAAAGAAATCATCTTTCCCTGAAGAAATTTGGACTTCAGAAATATTTTTTAAGTATATGTAACTTATTCCTAAGAATAACATTCCATGTTTTGTTAGGTCAGCTAATTGTATTTCAAATTTAGTGTATTTCAGTTTCTGTGAAGATATGTAATCATGGGTATTAGTTAAAGCAAATATAATACAAGATTTTTCTCTTAATGAATAATCAGAATGACTACTAAAAATGTTACATCTTATTTTGTGTCCACAACTTTCTTTGACCATGAAATCTAAATTATCATATATTGAATTGTAATCAGTTTGCTTAGCATTGTGGTATAAGCAATGTAATGAAATCTATACAATGCAACAAAAGATTTGTGAATCTCCCTTCTAGATTGATAGGATACAAAATATCTCTATAAGCACAGAGATTAAATTATACTATATAAACTGATTAAAACTATTCATAGCTGAGTTTTATATTTTCACTATAATTTTAGAAATTTTCTACTGAGAGCAAACCCACTTTGAAGAGTAATTTTTCAGTTTTACCAATTAAAACATAATTTCTGATACATTTTAGTGTTTTATTATATCTAAAAAATGAAATTGTTGTAAAAACTCAAAATTTTATAATTTTGTGCAAAATAATAACTAAAAAGTCCCTTTTTCCCCAGCCAGTTCTACTTTCTGGAGACAGTCAATGTCAATGCATTGGGATGTATTCTTCCAAATATTTTGTATTCATTAAAAAAATGCATAGTCTAAAAATGTTCATATTTATGTAGTATGTATGCATAACTTGTAAAAAAAATAAATGGGTGTGTTGAACAGACTATAGGGTAACCTCCTATGATCCCCACTTCCTGGTATCCATACCCCTCTCTGATCCTGTTCCCTTGAGTATAGGCATGAACTGTGATTTGGTTCAAACCAAGAGAAAACGGCAAAAGTGATGGAATATACGTGATGGCATGCAGGGGTTATTTGATTGTGTCACATAAGTTTGTAGCAACTTTCTTACTGGAGTCTTTCTTTCTCCTTCCCAGGCTTGATGAAGCAATAAGCCATGTTAGGGAAGTTTGCATGGCAAGTAACTATGGGTGGCCTCTGGGAATTGAGGGCAGCCTCTGACAAGAAACTGAAGATCTCAGTCCTTCACTATTACGGAACTGAATTCTGCCAACAATATGAGTTACCTTGGAAGCAAATCCTTCCCTAATTAAATCTCAGATGAGACTGCATCCCCAGGTGACTTCTTGATTACAGCCTTGTAAAACCATTGCCAGATGACTAGCTAAGCTGTGCCTAGACCTCTAACCAAAATGTGGTAATTTTGTTGTGATGGTTAAACTTATGCTTCGATATGGCTAGGTTAAGGTGTCCAGAGGTTTGGTGAAATACTGGCCTAGTTGTTACCATGGAGGTGTTTCTTAGATGGGATTAGAATCTACAATGAGTTGACTCTCAATAATGTGGGTGGGCCTCATCCCCAAACAGTTTCTGCCTCAAGAATTTCTGCCTCAAGACTTCAGCATTACCTTTACTGGAATTTCCAGCTTGCAGTTTGCTCTTTGGAATTTTGACTTGACAGCCCCACAATTGCAAGAACCAGTACTTCATAATAAATTTCTTAGTTTATATATATATATACGTATCTGATTTTCTGGAGAACCCTGGTTGATACAATTGTGATTCAGTGTGAGAAGACTAATATACTAAAATCAATAATATAAAACATTTTTCTACAATTTGCTTTTTTCACTACACAATATATTGTGGAGATTTGTGGATGTCAGTATATAGAGAGGTAGTTAAAAACATGTACTTCAACTTATGCATGAAAATGAAATGAAATTATACACACACGTATATGTAAAAGCCCACACACACACATAGCAGAATATGCAATGAAAAGCAAAAGTTTCTTTCCAATTCCAAGCCTAAATCCTTTTCCTTAGACAATTACTATTAATAGTTTCTCTTTCATAGCCATAATTTTAAATGATTTACAAATGGCTGTTTCTTCATAATTCATCAGTTATTTAGCAAACATTCTTTATCTATTCTTCCTTTTTCCAATGTCCACAGTTTCTTGTATTTGCTAATTTATTCCTTCTTCAGGTTTCAACATTAAATAATTTGCCTTCCACTATGAAAGGAGGAAATATTATCTTATATACATTTCTTAGTTACACTTCAATATCTTAACTGAAAAATGCTTTTGTTGTGTGTGTATACTTATTAGGGAAGACCACATCAGAAACAGCTTTATTTAAACTGTTGGAACCAGAATTAAATTTTCAATGTTCACCTTTAGGGTTTTGTCAACTTTCTGACCTCACATCAAAAATAGTTCACATGGATCTTGATCATTTCTCCAATCCACAGGTCTACATATTAGTCCATTATATTGACAACTGGACCTGGCAAACAGGAACTAACAACTATTCTAAAAACCTGGGTAAGATCCCTGTATGTCAGAGGTAGGGAAATAAATTTCAAAAAAACATTCAGTGGCTGCCACTTCCATGAAATTTCTAGGGTTCCTGTGGTCTGTAGCAGGTTGAGATATCCTTTGTCAAAAAAAAAGTTGCTGTATTTGCTTCTTCTATCACCAAGAAAGAGGCAGAATGCCCTACAGCAAACTTTGGATTTTGGAGGCAACAAAAGTTTGCTCATTTGGGTACGCTATTCAAACACATTTCCAGGTGTTCTGGTTTGCTAGAGCTGCCGTTAAGCAAAATACCAAAAATGGATTGGCTTTTATAAAGGGGATTTATTAGGTTACAAATTTACAGTTCTAATGCCATAAAACTGTCCAAACTACGGCATGACAAGAGGATACCTTCACTGAAGAATGGCCAATGATGTCCAGAACACCTCTTGTCAGCTGGGAAGGCACGTGGCTGGTGTCTGCTGGCCCTTTGCTCCCAAGTTGCATTTCAAAATGGCTTTGTCCCAAATTACCATGCAACTTTACTTGTCCATCATGCTTGCCTGACCTACAGGAGTATGTAGAATAAGGCCCACTCTAAGGTGTATAGGTACTATCACTCAAAACCTGTGAATATTTTAACTAACACAACAAAAGCTAATTTACAGATATGATTCAGTTACAGATATTGAAATAAGAAAATTAACCTGGATTTTCTGGGTGGCCTTAATACCTACAGGTCCATATAAGAAGGTATCAGGGGTGTCAAAATTGAGAAGGAGATGCAATAGTGGAAGCTGAAGTCAGAGAGTTGGAGAGATATGTGAAGAAGCTTTTCTGCTGGCTTTGAAGATGGAAGCAGGTGCCACAAGCTAAAGAATCAGGAGTCCTAGAAGCTGGAAAAAGGCAAAGAAATGGATTCTCTTCTAAAACCTCTAGAGGGAACCAGTCTTGCCAACAACTTGACTCTAGTTTAATGGATTTTTGACTTCTGACATCCAGAACTTTAAGATCATTTGTTATAGTAGCAACAGAAAACTAACACATAAGATCAGGCTTGAAAGGTCCCCAAAAGCACAGTAAGGTATGTGAATTCATATCCCAGTTGCCCAAGGCTCTAATTTTTGCCAATTTGCCTCCTCTCTCTCAACTCATACTTTTGGCCTTATGAGTAATTGACTGACAGAAAAATAATTAAGATATTTTTTAGCAAAGACTCTGTATGATATGCTGGCACCATCCAAAAATGGACAGCCACAGCGCTAAAGCTTCATGTAGGAGTGGCCCTGAAAAGCAGAATGAAAAGAATTCTTTCTGGTTACCAAAGATTGGAGTAGGGCAATTGGAGTTATTCATTTTTCCTGTAAAGAGAGATGACTAGAGACAGATGACTAGAAATAGAGATCTACAAAAATTCATGTATAATGGCTAATGGTTTCTCTGAGTGGTCAGGTATTTGAAGTAAATGTGATTAGTCAGTTTGTGACTAGCAGTTTTGGAGATTTAGAGATTTACATCTCTGCCCCGAATAACTATCACTTTGGGCAAATCATGTATCTTCTCTTGGCCTCAGTCGTCTTTATTTTCCAAGGAATTGTGTTGGTTTATATGACTTATAAGATTCCTTCCCTGTTTATCCTTCTATATTTCTTCTTAAAAGAATGGATGCTTAATTAGGTAACATGATATAACAATTTTGTATTTTCTAGATTAATCACTTAGAAGTTCCCCAGAATGCACTCAACTTTGTTTAGCAAATTATGGTTTACTTAGTTCTGAGTAAACAGCTATGAATTATGCACTTCCATTTTTATTTTTTTAAATCTCAATACACTGAATTAATGAATATCCTAATTGTTCCAACTCTAATGTTGTTTCATCTGCTGTTGTTTAACCTGCTGCAATATGACCTGCAATGTTTTTGACAAGGTGTTAAAGTAAATGGAAGTTGATATAACTCCTTAATGAAACTGGAAGTTTCAGAAATAATAAATCCTGCATAGAAGGTATATTTCCAGTTTTATTCTTGTTATCAGGGTGATGATCACTCTTTCTGGGTGATATTGGACATGCCAGCAATTTTAAGTAACGTAGCCTGTAATTACTGCAAATACTTGTCAGATTAGATAACTGAAGAAGCACTCATCACTGTTAGCTTTTGTAGCCCTTTTGCTTTAATTCCTTTCGCTTTGGTAGTTTTCATTTCTTATTCTTGATCAATATCATTTTGACATAGTTGGAATAATATTACTAATATGAATTAGGTCTAGTGCTTAAAAATTTTTTTGTTATAGCCAACACTTACCGAATACCTTATATCAGCATTTTTTAACCTCAACCTCACCACTACTGACATTTTGGGTGAGGGAATTATTTGTCATTGGGGACTGCCCTGTCCATGGCAGGACATTTAGTAGCATCCTGGGCCTGTACTATAAAAATGCTGGTGGTGACCACCATTGCCCCAGTAGTGACAATCAAAGTATCTCCAGACACCGTCAAATATTCCCTTGGGAAGCAAAATCATCCCCAGTTGAGAACCACTGCCTTGTATGGAGAGGAAACTCTAGGTAGCTCTGTTTTACATGGTCTTTTTCCTTGGTAGTTATTGACTCTTTGTTTTTATAAAAACTCTGTCAAGTTCTTCCCCTCTTTTATAGAAAATGCCATTCTTGTCTAGGGAAGAAGAAGATGAAGAAGTAGAAAAAGGAGAAGAAGAAGAAAATAGAGAAGAGGGAGAAAAAGAGTTAGAAGAAGAAGAATGATCATGATGATTAGGAGGAGAAGGAGGAGAAATAGAAGATGACAAGACGAAGAAGATTTATAAGAAAATAAGTAGAAAAACAACAGCTATCCATATCTTTAGTTTTATTTATATATGCCTTCATGGGTATATTTATATAATGATTTCTAATTAAAGTATATGATGATTAAATGCACCATATATTTGCATATCAAAAATATATATACAGCACTGTTTTAGAGTATTATTGGGGAAATTAATGAGTTAGTATGGAAATACTCATCTTTCTAGCATCCATGATTTGCAAAACATTTTCAAATCACATCAAACCAATGAATCATGAGTATTTGAAAAAGTTTTCATAACACGAATCATACAAGCAAGGGTCCTGTAAATTAAGAAGACATTAGTAGGATCATTTCTCTTTTAGCACATGAGGTTCACTGAACTGCGTGATTTGCTCAACACTGCACAGCTGAAGGTAGTTAGTAAAGGGACTCTGGGATTTTGTCTCCAAATGATGTCTCCATTTTTTAAAAAAATCATCTACTGTTTGTCTTTAAGAACTTTAAACTCGTGTGGCAAGAAGATGCAATATATGAAAGTAAGATAACTTTTGAGCATGACATATGAGTGTATATGTCAGCATTTAATCTAAGAAGCAGAACCACTAGGAGGGATTTATTGCAGGGATTTAATCTTGTGCAATTGTGAAAGGTGGTTAAAGAGTCTGTAACTATATTGTCTTCATATTTGATGCTGGATTTGACATCCACAAGGCAAGCATTCTGGAAGAGAAAATGGATGTAAAGTAGAAGAGAAAAAGGGTAAACTGGAACCCACAAGCCTGAGCTAGAGCCCACATGAATGGACTGGAACCTGTGTCAGTTCACAATGTTTCTAATCTTGATGATATATGCGTATTTTGCAGGAGAAACTGACACTCTTTGTCATGGAGATAAAGAGACACCTGACCTTATTTGTGGAGGCAGACTTCTAAGAGGGCCCTCAAGATATCCTGTCCCCGCCTTGAGTGTGGACTTGAACTTGATGGCATGGTCACTCTTGTGCTTGTGTTATGTTCCATGGCATGGTTGATTATAAGGGGATATAATTTAGATGCACTTGACCACATCGCCTTTAAATCTGGGTGGAGAAGACAGAAAGATTTGAAGCATGAGAAGGATTTGCAGTGAGGGAGATTCTTGGTAGCCCACTTTGAATATGAATGGGGCAAGGAAGGAGGCCCACCTATGGGGGTTGAGAGTGACTCCTGATGACAGCCTGCAAGGAAACTTGAATCAGTTTGGAAGCAGATATTTTCCTTAGCACCCTTAGACAAGAAATCAGCCCTGTCCACTCTCTGATTTCAGCCTTGTGAAATCCTGTACAGGGAACACTGCCACACTGTGCTCAGACTTCTGATCTACATAACGATGAGATTATAAATTTGTGTTGTTTTAAGCTGCTAATTTTGTGGTAATTTTGTTTCACAGCAATAGAAAAGTATGTATGGCATATTATAAATATAAATTTAATTCATATTCATATTTATATTATAGCCTTAATTTCTGCAGTGTGGTTGTAGCTGGTATTTATAACTACCTTCTTTCCCTAGCCATTCAACAGTTCCCGATGTGTTCTCATCAAGCACATTAGTGTGTCATAGTTCCTTGTCTGGTAGGGTGGCCCAAACCTTCATCACTGAAGTATCTATTAATAGTCACTGTCTGAATTGAGTTGTTATAGTTTTCCATGGACTTTAATCACGGGACTTAAGAATACTAAGAGAAGCTCCTTCTCTCTTCTTGCCTGGATTGTTTAGTATCATCCAAATTTACTTTTGAGAATCAGGCCCAATTACCCCAGACAGCATAATACCCTCTTCTTTGCCTGTTGATTCACTGGCACAATGAGTCCAAACTGGCCAGGTGATGGTCTCAATTTCAATTTCAGCTGGATCCTTGTGTATCTCCTTGGGGAAGTATTCCTCACTTTGAAACTAAGGCCTCTAAATCATCAGAGCCTAAATTTGTGGGAACAGAAAACAAGCATTTTCAAGATCCTGAGTCTCCATCATGAATTTACTTCTCACATTCTTAGTTGTAGGGTATGTTGTGAGGGGGATGGGTGAGCAGGTCTTACCAGATAAACTTGTAGCACTTAAATCTTCCCAAGCCTTTGGATACCTTCCATTATGGTCTATCAAAGAAATTCCAGCTTTTCCACTTAGTTTAGTATAGCCCACCTTCGTGTTGGTATTTTATTCAACCAGCCAAGTAAGTTGTGAGAGCTCTTTCTAACTAACACATTGAATCCAGAATCTCTGCTTAAGTTTTAATACCAAAAAATTGTACATGACTGAACGTTATATTCCTTCTACCCTGATTCTGCACCCTTAAGATCCATGGTCACACATATTCTCCAGATTTCTGTCAAAATAATGATGTTTTTTGGTCAAATTCATAGAATTTTTTAGGTTTGTATTGCAGCTCCTCGCAAGTCACACTTTGCATCTCATCTTCTAGTGCCTGTTAGGACTCAAGTCTAGTTAAAGTTCTAGAAATAGAGGTCATGGGAATAGGTCCTGAGGGGACCAGAATGCCTTTGCTAGGCCACTAGCTGAAGAGAGGCCATTAACTTTTCTTCAGGTCAAAGGAGACTAACTTACTCTGGCAATGATAGAAGGGTTTAGCTACTATCAGAGAAGACTTGGTATAATTTAGTGGTTCCGGATCTCCAGCTTCATTTGTATCTGTCCACATGTTTCCACCCAATTATCAGGGTCCCACTCTTTCCCACAAATGGTCTAACTTCAAAACAAACAATGTGTTGTTAGCTTGGGAATTCAATTTGCAGTGTAATTCAGTGAACTGCAAGATTAGACATCGAGGTTGGTGTTTAGGAATTTCAGCCTTGTAGTGGCAGCAGATCAGGGTTTCTTTTATGTCATAAAGAAGATTTCAGTTTTATGCAGACCTTGATCTAAGAATTTAAGGACCCTGAGCTCACCGTTTTCTTTCCCCACATTTCCCAGCACACTTAATGCAACCAATCAGCCAATATATTTCTTACTGTAACTAAAAAATACTATACCAGCAAATACTTGGGACCCAGAGCTTTGCCTTCTATAGGCACATACAAATTATAATCTGCTTATCTTTTGCCACTGAATGACTATCAATGTACCACTTTGCTCTAGGAAGCAGGATCACTCATGACTTTAATGCCTTCACATATAATTCTAAAGACCAATTCCAGAAAGAAACTTGAACAATTCAGATAAATCATCTTATTTTATGCAAGACTCTTAAGTACTTTTTGGAATCACTTTTAGACAGGAACAGAACCACAGTCTCTGTAAGGCCATTTTCTTTTTGTCTGATGTTGAAATTTGAAGTTTGCAGGGCAGACAGTTTGAAAGGAAAAATGGATGTAAAGTGGGGGAAAGAGAAGACAGGTGGAACCCACAAGCACAAGCTGGAACCCATAGGATGAAGTGGTGTACTTGTCAGTCCTTATACACTCCAACTCTGGTGATGTGGAATTCTGCAGTAGAAGCCGGTGCCTTCTGTTATGGCCCAGAAGAACTTGAGAGAGGACCCAGGGGAAGGTAGAATAGCTGTGGGCCCTGCTGTTCTTCTACACTTTGAGGTGAGCCAGCAGATGCAAGGCAATATGTGTGAGCTACAAAAGCACCTGCCCACACATTCCCAGTGTTAAAATGAAATGGCTGCTGCTTCTTATGGCCTCCAGTCCACTGCAAAAGAAATATCTCTTGTGGTCCACCCTAATTGGAAACACACTGGGAAGGAAATTCTGGGAAATATGACTCAGCCTAGCCAAGTTGTGATATTGCAAAGACACCCCAGTAATCAATTGCACAGAGAGAGACTGGTTTTAGTAATGTGATAAGACGTTATGATATCTTTATTTCTAAGATATTTAAAAATATTCTAAATTATTTTAAAATTATTTTTTCCATCAATATAATTCTTGATTATTATAAAGAAATTAAAACAATATTGAAGTATATAAAGTAAAATGCATAAATTCCCATATCCAATTTTATTCCCAAGTAGTAACCATGTTGCTTACATTTGGTGTGCATCCTTACATTTATATTTAAAGCCTTGTAAAAAAATAGACCATATTAGAAATACTGCTTTAAGCACTGAAAGTAATATACATGGGACCATGTAAATAAAGTACATTAACTTAAACTAAGATACTGCTTTAATTTTTTTTTAAACATTTGGCTCATGCTTCTATTAATTAGTGATAAGATTTATGTAAGATTTGCTAAGTATAGGAGACAAAATATAAAAGTGCAGAAAAATCTTGGATATATATTTTGAACAATACCTAATAGAAAGCTGGTTGGGGTAGGAACTGACATTGTGAAATTATTTTTAAGAGAAAATATTTAGTGTATTCCTCTGTTTTAGAAGCTGAGTTCTTTTTTTGGTGCAAGAAGAAACAGAATCAAAGTTAAAAGTTGGAAAGTAAGCAATATTGTCATCTCTCCCTAAATTTCTGCATAGTCCATTCTGTCATCTGTTATAATGCATTAAAACCTTGATTTTTAATAAATGGATGACTTAATTAAAGGGAGAATATGACATTTATTGCAATGGTTAGGGAAAAGTACTATAAAAGTGGCAATTTTACTAGTCTTTGAAGAATGCTATCAGATTAAAGCATTAAATATTTTTGAGACATATGCATTCATCTAGTTTTTCAAATTTAGGAAGTTTCTTTAAATCTATGGCCATATTTTAACCCTGATATTTTAACTTTAGTACTCAGCTTTTGAATCATGGTGGCCATTATTTCTTCATAAAAGTCATTGCAAAACAGCCTTAAATAAATAAAAATTATCAATTTTAAATGAATGCAATAGAGTATTCAAGAGATTGGAAAGGGAAGGTTTCCAGGGAAAATAAAATACCCTATGACTCAACCTTGTAGCAGATGAAGCACTTTCATGATTTCTATTTTAAAGTTCAGTAACATGTTTCAGAGCAGTGCTGGCAACAACTAGTTTCTATTATTGACAAGAAAATGTGTGAAACACTATCCCTTCTCACAGTCATTCACCAACATGGCTGGTTTGAAGCTTGGACCCCAGCAGTTCACTGTGGGTTGACCATTGTTTGGCTGATGCTGGAACACTGTTTTTTTCCCAGAGTCCATGCACACTGGTTTTCATGACACTGTGGTCAGTACCAATATTCTTCAGATCCTGGCACTTGCAGGCACCAGGCTTCATCTGTTGATATATGTACCAGTTTGTATGTATTATGTCCCCCAGAAAAAAAACCATATTATTTGATGCAATCTTCTGAGGGCAGACATGTTAGTGTTGATTAGGTTGGAACCTATTGATTCAGTGTTTCCATGGAGATGTGATTCAGTCAACTGTGGGCGAGAACTTTCATTGGATTATTTCCATGGAGGTGTTGCCCCACTCATTCAGGGTGGGTCTTTATTGGATCACTTGAGTACTTTAAAAAGAGCCACACAGACCCAGATGCAGAGCAACTGACAGTGAAATTTTGAAGAGGCGCTTCAGCTAAGAGAGGACAAAATGCCCCAAGAGCAACATTTTGGAGAACGCCATTTTGAAATGCAACCTGGGAGCAAGCAGAAGTTTTCCGGATGCCACTGGCCATCCTTCAATGAAGCTACCCTATTGCAGATGCCTTACCTTGGACACTTTATGGCCTTAAGACTGTAACTGTGTAACCAAATAAACCCTCTTTTTTAAAGTCAATCTGTTTCTGGTATTTTGCATTCTCTCAGCATTATCAAACTGGAACGATATATTTCCTAACATCAGCAGACTCATACCCCTATGGGAGACCTTGTGATCAAATTGCCGATGAGCTGTTTTCACCCAGTAGGATAACTGCAATATAATTCAAATTAAATATTATACATCATTTTTCCACTTAGAGTCCTTAAATATTTACCATTCTCAATAAGATGTTTTATAATAAAAAAGTGTCAAAATATTTTAAGATAATCCTTGACATTCAAAATTTTCACTTTCGTAAATTTAATGTAATTGTGACCTTAACTCTTTAAGCAGGAATAGTTATCCCCATTTTGCATATAAGGAAACTGAACCAGAAGAAAATGACTTGCAGTCACATAACTAGTAACTGGTAATGCAAGAACTTAAATCACATTCTTTAGTTTGCACATCACTGTTCTTTCATAAAATAGTGAATCCAGCAATTATTTCAATTAGTTGTTAAAATGTGCAAATTAACTTTCCTTTTCTATTGGATATCACTTCATTTATTTCAATGCAAGTTTAACTTTTCCTTGGTGCAGCAAATACCACCAAGAATGTGCTAATTTTGTATACTCAAAACACAGCATTAGCAGGGTCACTAGATCAAACATTAGAGATACTAGATTGAGGAATATAATTATCATTTACCCAGTAGAAAACTTGAGGCCATCATTCAAAGTGGCATTAGAAGTAATTGAAAGTGGTCAACATTTGAAAATCATTGACTCTATATAAACATTGTTGTATCGTTGTATTTCCCTCAATTAGAGATCTGAAAAACTAATTCAAGGTTATATTGCATCTTAAACAGAAAAGTTTAAATAAAGAAGTTGCCTGGGTTCTGAAGAGAATAAGAAATGAGGCAAATAAAATTTAAATTTACTAGTACACACAATATTGCCAAAGTCTAAGAGGTGTTCCATTCATATTTGTTGACTCATCTGAAAAATATGTAAAAGAAACTGTTAGATTAATCTAGAAAATTAGATGTCAACTTAATAACATGAAAAAGGAGGTATAATGCTGGCTGAATATTAAAGAAATCCTGTTGTACTATTTTCTTATTATTCTATTCACTCATTATTCATTGATTTTCTTCCCCAAACTCCTTTATGTAGTTACTGTTTAAGTTATATTTCTTATTTCAGCATGTCCTAGTGTCTAACGGAAAAACTAAAGATGAATTCTATGCTATTCCACTAAAATGTTTTGATTCTGAGAGCTAAGAATTACTTTTTGCTGGATAATATGTACATACGTGTTGTGTCTATTCCTGAGCAAATCAATGGAAAGTTACATTTCTTAGCAAAATTTGTGCTATTGACTTTTACACTGTAGTGATAATTACTGAGAAAGGAGATAATTTTATTTTGGAGTCATGTCAATATTATGCAAGCCAAATTAAAGGATTTCACTCTGAAGGTAATATAAAAATGTTTTAGTTTGAAAGCTTCAAAACAGCCTTGTCATAATTTAATTAGATAAAAATATCCATTGGATAATTGGTTGCTGGGCCTATTTGCACTTTCTATGTGGTATTAGAAAATAAATGGAACAGAAAGCTGCACTGCATTTGGTGGAGCTTTACTGAAACTTAAGCCCAATCAGACTTTTTGAACAGTGCATAATAAACCACTTACTCAGGCATTATGCATTTTCTGCATGGATCTTCTAGTCAGGATTCAAAATGAGTATGCTCGTGCAAGAAAGATTGGAGTCTTTGAAAGACACACTCTGGCATGTGGCAAGAATTTAGAGGAGGACAAAATATTTTTCAGAAATGACATTTACGCACAAGATACATTACATTATATTTTTTTGGTTTCTTCTCAGTGATAAAAGTGGTGAACACTAAGCACTCACTGATGTTGGAGAAGCCAGTTGTGATGCCTTCTCAGGCTCCAAAAAATAGAATTACTAGGGAAATATTCTAAAACATAGCATTCCTGGAATTTAATTGTGCAGTCTCCATTCTAGCCATTAAAATCAAGTATTGTATCAAATCAAGCTAGGTGAATAACTGCCAATTCCAAACAACTGCACACAACCATCCTGACAGAAAACCACTACACAGAGGGAGCTTCATCATTTATTTTTTTTAAAAAAGTCTGTTTTCTCTAAAGAGGAATTGTGACAAGCATCAAGGGGCTGATCCATGAGCCACTTTATTGCTCAGAAGAATTGACTGGACTAAGAACCATGTGGGGCACGGGGCTATGATTTTGATGCCCACAAGATGGCACTGTTTCCATATTAGGGAGATAACATCTGTAGTCCAAGTCCTCAAATCTTTCAAAAGGGAAAAGCTCCAGGATTTCCTTAGCAAAATAGATGGATGATGGAGGGATGGATGAATGGATGGAATTACATGTAAGCAGAATATTTGATTTTTATTAGCTCCTAAGTGATTATAATGTATTACAGAAGTGCACATTTGAGGTATTAGTAAGCTTTAGCATATTAGAGCTGCTCTATAGCCCTCTTTTCTTTCATATTATTTCTCTTCACAGTTTCACTCAGAATTTCCTCTGCTGCTGATGAAGACTGCTCCTGGGTCACTTATTAGCTCGTATACCAGTTCTGTGAGATCAAAAGTCATTGCTCTCTATTATGATAAATATCTGAATAACTGCATCCTTTGCTTTGAAAAATCCACAAACAATATTTTCCCTAGTTGCTTTGAACATTTTTTTTCCTAATGAGATGACCCTTGTATTTATGTAGTTCTGCTCTGTCGGTTTCATTTCTCTCTGGATGCAGTTGGGCCCATGGCTACTTGAGGGTCCATCTTGGTGGTCCCACAGCTCTTACTCTGCAAGAGGCTCCTCATCTTTGACCTCCTTGGGCCTTTGAATGCATTCCCAACTGGAAAAAAAATTTAAAATAGGCTAAGGAAACTGTCATCTCAGAGACCAAAGTTACTAGCAATTTATATTTTTTGTTGAATTCCATAGATTTCAGGAACCTTATAGGTCGTAGACAAATAGAAAAATGCCTTCATTTCCCAGATGAAGAAAAATAACTAGCAGATTAAGCCATTTAGTTAAGAACATAGTTTTTAAAATGGTCTTTTTAAGGCTCATTCTAAAGAGTGTTCAATACATGGGCAAGTGCCTAGTGGCAATTTGACTGTACAGGTCTAAAGCAAAGGGAAGTTCATCTTTAGGTGTCTAAAGTAAAAGATAACTTGTCTGTACATGTTGAAATAGCCCACGCTTGCCTTAGACAAGTTATCTGTTGAGTCAAGCCCTTTAGGACTCTCCAACTTCACACAGCAGCTGGGATTTTCCAACGTTTTTGAACCTGAGCTTTGATTTTCCCGAAACCAGGACTTTGTTGGAAATTTCTCAATCCTAAAACTGATCCCACCCCCAAAAAAAAAATTATGAGGAAATTAAAATTCTAATTGGAGCTTATGATCTGGTATTGCCCGATCTTTTTCAATTTTTTTGAGTCTGGGTGAGGGAAAAAAAGGGGGGGGGATCAACACAGCTAAATGAGAAAAGTCAAAAGATGATATAAGGTACCCTACAAATGTTACAGGTAGGGATGCTCCCCAAAGGACTGCCAAATTGCTAAGGATTTATTAGAAGCCATACCAAAGGCTTTTCCACAAAACACTGATTGGTCAGTAATCCAATTGTATAAACAAAAAAGGATGAATTCCTCTGGGATTATAAGGAGCAATTGTCTGAGATCTTTGATGCTTATTCAGGTCTTTCATCATTTACTGATGGACTTAAAGGGGCATTGTTCTTCATTGTTTGTCAACGGACTTAAACTTGATCTTGGGGAATTGGTTAGAAAACATAAACTTGAGTGGGAAGCTGTCCTTTAGATGAGCTAATTAAGTTAGGTAAACATTATAAAAGAACTCTGAATCAGGATAAAAATAAAAAGGCAATATAATGGCTTTAAAAATTGCAACAACTTCAAAAGGGTAGAATAAAAAAATATGTAAGAGTCTGGATTGCCACTTAATGACAACCAACACAAAAATAGAAGTCCCTTCAAGGGAAAAAATATAAAGGACAATACCTGTCTATTTTGCAAGCAGGAGGGACATTGCAAACAAGTTTGCTCATTTCTAAAGGCAAAAAGAAGAAAGCCAGCGCTGTATGCCTAAAGACCCAATTTAAAATGGATTCCTCATACGCTTTCTTTTTTTTTTAAATAAAAGGGTGTTCTATACAAAAAACAGTTTGGTGGTACAGAGGCCACGATGGGGTAGTTTTTGTTTAGACAGGGTTGTTCATTTGAGAGGAGCACTTGGAAAAAGAAGATCCTGGACTCCACCAAGGAGTGGGGTGCATTTTTTTTTACTGATACTCAAAAGCTTGTAAAAGGTATAATGATTCTCAAATAGCCTCTTTAAAGGATTTCTTAAAGCATGCTGGAAAAAAAAAAAAAAAAAAAAAGTGGGGCAAGGACAAAAAGCCAGGGTGCTTTTTTATACAAACTAGTGAGCTTTTTGTATCTCAATGTTTTGTCTGTCTTCATTTCTGTTTTTCTGAATCATGGCTAAAATTTCAAGCTATTTGTATATTAATTTAATATTGTTAATTTAAAAGAAAAGCAGCTATGTCTTCTGAGTTATCACTGTTAACCAAAAAAAAAAAAAAAGATGCATTTTTGGAGACATTCTTCCTAACTGTAAACAGATTTCTGACCAAATAAGCTAGTCTTACAAGAAGTTTAAGGTGGTAACGTATATAAGGTTGTATTTAACTAAATTGAGTCATTATTCAGGCAAGTTTTATTTCAACAGTAATTGTGTTCTGTAAGATAGCTTGAAGATAGTTTCCAAGATCATTTGGCAATTTAAATATGTAAGGTATACAGGACGTATTTTTATTAAGGAAAAGAAAAAAAGGTAGTTTGTCCTAAAGTAAAATGACTGTTGCAGAATGAAGGGGGAAAATATAAGAGAAAATCTTAATGGAAATAGAAAGTTGTAGGTTTGTGAAAAGGGAATTTTATTTCTTATTGTCAAAGTAAGTAAGTTTTGATGGGTCTATCTATAAGATTTTTTAAGAGCCTTAGTTTCAAATAACACTATTGCAAAACTAGAATTTGGTTTTCTCTCTGTAAAATAACAATGTTTTCCTAGATTACTGGTGTGTTCTTAGTAAGAGGTTGTAAAGGATTGTTTTTTCCAGAATGATTCATGTAAAAGGCAGAAAGTCTGTGCTTTTATCAGCTTTTTAAGAGAAGCAAGTCTCATTTTGAAAAATTCTAGTTATTTTTCACCCTCACATTATCTCCAATTCTATCTCCTATATTTATTTCTAAAATCTTTTATTGTCACTTTGTTTAAGGAAGAGAGCCAGTTTCATTTCCCAGTGAACTGCGATCCTGTTTAAACAAGTGTTCAAACCTCTTGACAACTTTTGACGTTTTGCCTTCTCAAATAAAACCCTAAATGATATCTCTTTTATTTCATATTGCCTTTGGTATTTTCCAGAGGGTCGCTGGAAAATTATGAAGGATTTGTTCATTCACCTTATAAAAAGAAATGTGCTTAAAAATAGTTAGCTTTACTTAATATGTTATAAATTACATGAGAAGTATTGTCAAATTACTAGCGATTTTCTAACCTTCTGTTGGTTGGATTTGTATGGATAAAATGATATATATATGTGTGTGTGTTTGTGTGTGTGTGTGTGTGTGTGTGTGTGTATGTATACATATATTCCAGAAATTATATGATGTTCCCAGAGCTTTACCCATGTCATCATTGTCTATGAGATGTCCTGGTATTGATCTGCCTAATATTGGACAAGAGTGTAATGTTGTTAGCCATAATTTCAGTTATTAAAAAATATATTACAAACCACAGAAATAAACAAATTTCCTTTTCATTGCATTATTTTGTAGTGAACTGTCATTAGATCTTTCACTTTTGTAAACAGCAATAAGTTAACCATGGCCATTCTTTGTCTTTCCTGCCTTGAGTTTTTTTTTGTAATTCACAGATAGTTTTTGTTTTATTCCTATGCTTTCCTAAAAACACTTGCTATCAGCTGCAGTTCAGAGTAATTTGTCTTCAACAAAAAAAGAGACTATCTCAGGGACCCTTGGAAAGAACTGAGCTAGGTGCTCTGGGGCAATGGAATTTAATGGTATTGCTTAAAGAACTTTGAGACCCTACTACAGGACAGAGTTAGGACATCCAGAAATCTAGTGAGAGGCTGATGGGTTCATGAAATTGCTTACAGAAAATCTAGCAGAATAAGAAGTAATTACTTAGAATTGAATGAATAGATGAAGAATGACTATGGATCTTGATTAGAATATTGTTCATGTTTTAATGTTTTATTTTCTAGATACAAGGAATCCTTTTTGCTTTTCCTTTAAGCTATCTAAAATTTCACAAAACATTTATCTTTCCTCCCTGACTGATCCCCCATAATTCAGAAACTCTTATTGAATACTCTTATTTTAATGGACATACAATTATTTGCATTTCAGTAAAAATCTGTCTTCCTTGTCAACAAGACATTATTAAAGACACTAGTTATATAACCAAAGCTTTGACTAAAATGTCACAATTAAAAATTGGATGTTATGCTTACATACCAAAGAAGGTGGTTAATCAATCATTACTCCATTTACAAAAACAATTACAATTAATAGAGACAATCAAAATTTAATTTAATGAAATATGGGGACAAATACAGCATTTAAAAATAATGATTCCAGCTGCCATTGTTAGCTTGCATCTGATTGTCTCCTGGACCCAACTGTATTCCAAGGATGGATTCAACTGTTCTGAAGCCCTCAAGACAAAGCAGCATACAATGTAATGGTTTGCACTCACCTTCAGCCATCAGTTGAAGACTGCCTAAAACTGATCCCCATTACTGTTGATTCACCAAAATTAATGAGTACAATTTAGAATACTTGGATAGACTTCCCTCATGCCTTTCTTTGACTAGTTACTTAACCCCATTCCCATGCAGACAGAAGAGTGATGCTCTAATGACTGTGAGGTGTAAAACCTTGGATACTCTTGATGGACTTGTCCAAAAAGGAAAAATGCAAATACCAAGATTCCACAAGAGACTAAGAGCATCTGAAGACTGTCATGATGAGCATAGTCTCTAGGAGTGAAAATGATCGAAAGTGGGGAATTGTTAAATAAATTAGCAAGGGTCTAGAGGCAAACTAGTGTGTGCATATCTAAAGCAAAGGCCAACTTACATATACATGACTGATGTAAAAGCAGCTAACTTTTACTTTGTTCATGTTGAAATCGCCCACATGAGCCTGAGACAAGTTATCTGTGAGATGAGCTGTCTGACACTCCCTGACCCTGCACAACTGCTAGGAGAGTTCTAATATTCTGTGAACCTGAGACTCGATTTCCTTGAAACTAGGATATTGTGAGGAACTGAAGTTGGCAGTGGAGGTGGTAGGGGTGAAGGTGGAGATTAAGTTTCATCAGTAGTCCATTCAAATTCCCTTCCCTTATAAGATTTGTTTTCTTATTTTTTTTTCTTAACTAATCATATTTTTTCTTGTGTAAACTCATTATATTTGCTATGTACTTTGCCTCTTTCTTGGGAGAAGGAGGAGCATTTTGTCTCAGCATTGAACTTTCCCCAATTTCAAATTGCCTCCTTGTGACAAAGTCTCTCTTTTCTAAATTCTTAAAATGTGCCTTTTATTTCACAAAGGGAAATCTTTCTCTTTCCTCCAGTACCTAATAGTGTCTTATCATAATGGGAATCTATCATATATTTTATGAAGTAATAGATTAGTAAAAAAATCATAATGTAGTTCAATAACCAAGAAAATATATTTGAAATAGATAGGTGTGTGTTCTTCACTCAGCATCAGGAATGACTATTTTAAACTATTTATTTTAATATTTCCCAGTTATTAAAAATACAAAGATTTTCTGTTTGAAAATGTCACTTTAATTTTCTTAGGAAACTAAACTGTATTTCTCATCATGGTGTAAGTCCTGAATGATGAATTAAAATTCTTATATTATTGGCCTAATAATTGATAGACTTCAGATACATGGAAGCATTCCTTTATAGCTTTAAAATATATATAACAAAAGAGTGATGAGTTTAGATTACATATATATGTTTATATATATATATATATATGGTGGTTAAGTTCATGTATCAAGTTGGCTATGTTATGTTGTCCAATTATTTGGTACAGAAAATACTGGTCTGGTTATTAATATGAGGATAACTCATGGATTTAAATCATTAGTCAGTGAATTGCAACTATGGCTTATTACATCTCTAATCAAGAAAGGGGAACACTTTTAGAAATGAGAGGTCTCATCCAATAAGCTGAAAACCTTAAAGGGATAACTGCTGATTTCAGCAGCCAGAAAAATTTCTAACTACTTCAGCTAGCCGGCTTTTCTCCTGAGGAATACGTCAAAGCCTTCGTCGTAATTCCCAACTTGCTGCCTGCCCTATGGAATTTGGACTTGCCATTCTCCATGGTCACATGAGCCAATTCCTATAATATATCTCATAATATTTACATACATATACATATATATATATATACATCATATGTGTATGTTTCCCACATATACATATATATATACATCATATGTGTATGTTTCCCTGTGTTTATGTGAATATACCCTGTCAATTCTGTTTTCCTGGAAAACCCTAATACAATGTATATATTTCTAAAATAAATGAGTCAGTAGCAAAGCTCATGGTTAACAACCTATTCCAGAACAATTTTTTTGTTGTTGCTTTTTCTTCATCAAGGCCCTTTTCATACTTTCCTGCATAAAGTACCTAAGTGTTTCATCTCCCTGGTAGGTGTGCTTAAACAAATTGAATACACAATGGCCAGAGAAGACAACAGAACAATACAAGCAGAATTAAAACGAGAATAATCAACACAAATTGAGAAATCAGTGTCACATTTGAACCCAAAATTACACATCCATGTCCTTTCGTATGCATTCTGCTTTTCTCACTTCCAAATACTGATGTGTGTGATGAAGTAATCTTGAGGAATTTGGGAGTTGCATTTAAATCTTTATTTTTTTTTTAATTTGGTCAATACTAATATTTCCAAGTAATGGCATCTGATAGGCACATTATGCTTTTAAGGAGACTCATTGCTTTAATATGATTAGTTAATGTATTGTTGAAAAGGTGCGGTAACAATGGTTATCCTTGCATTTCTCTAACATAATGGATTTTTTTTTAAATTTCACCATCTTTATTGTAAATACACCATATTTAGCACAATTAGGGAGTACTTGTCTATAACTAATTTGCCATATTTTATATTAGTTGAGATTAGGATGTTGTTTTCTATTATTGAGATGAAAACCATTGTTAGATTTTCTGATGTTGAGCTATTCTTCCATTTGTGAAATAAAATGGATTTGTTCAGGACATTGTGAGATATATATAATACATGTATTTTGCTAGATTCAATTCCCTAGCATGTTAATGATATTGTACTTTTATATTCATGACTGAGTAAGTTTGATTTATATTTTCTTTTTTTTGCTTTCCCCTTCCCTCCTTCCTTCCTTCCTTCCTCTTTACTTCTTTGTTTCTTTGATTTCTTTCTTTCTCTCTCTTTCTTTTTCTCTCTCTCTCCTTTCTTTCTTGCAAAGCAGGAAGGAGACTGGTTTGGGGTTTTTATTGTTGTTAGGAAGTGGGGCCTGTATGAGAGCTCCCATGCACAGAAAGGGATGGTTTGGAACTCCTGGGGCTGATGCTTCTGCAACACTCAGGCTTTCTTATCAGCTTTCCCAGATGTAGGGCAGAAGGTGAAGAGGGAGGGTTGAGGAATCAAAGCTGTCAGCAATCAAACATCAATAAATTCAGACCCTTTACTACAATAACTCATGATTCACTTAGAAGTGTGCATTGAGTTTCTAATATAATGTGTCCTTTAAATGTATATGCATTGTTCGTTTACATTCCAATTTAATTAAAACTTAATTTCACTGAGAATAACATTATGTTCAGTGGGCTAAGCAAGACACATAGGACAAATATTGCATGATATCACTTGTAAGAGATGTCTAGAGGTGGCAAATTCAGAGACAGAAAGTAGATTAGAGTTTATCAGGGGATGGTGGGACAGGGAATGGGGAGTTTATGTTTGGTGGGAAAAAAATTTTAAAATATAAGATTAGAGAATATAATCTTACATTCAGTCAGAGTTAATATATCTGTATCTGTGTGTATTCCTATATCTATACTTACATCTATGTCTTTGTCCATGCTTATACATATATCTGATTTCACTTTGACATCACTGTTTGTCTGCATGTCAAATTAATGAGAAATTATTTGGCATAAATTAATGATACAGTTCCACCAAAACCCAACTGCTTTAGAGGAGATAGTATCAGCAAATACAATGTTACCCTCTCATTAACTTAAAAAAAGTAGTTCGTCAGGATTTTATGCATAATAAATAATTAGCATGCTTTGAAGGCAACGTACATAATGGATACACTTAATATAAGGTTTCTCTGTTAACAATACAAGAATTATCTTTTGAAAGTTCTGTCTTAAAAAGTCTATCTTTTGCCTTTGCAGAAATTGAATTTGATTTCCTATTTAGAATATATACAGAAGGGTGAACATGGTTAAATTTCTGTCAATTTCATACAATTTCCGATGTGATATTACTGCCAAGCAAAATATTATCTCCTATCCACCAGAAATAATAAACATCTAAAATTTTAATGAAAAACATTATTTTCTATTGTCATGTGATAATTGCCAAATTAACTGATATTACCACTAAAATCACTTTCTGCATTCCCTTTTTACATATTTTTATGCCTGATACTTGCTGGGACTTGACAACTTATAAGTAAGGTTAAAAATCTCAAGAATTAGTTGAAAGAAATTCAATTTGACTTTAAAATAGTTCAGACTGAGCTTATATATTATTGAAGTAGTAAAGATTATGAAGTTAGGTCCCAAACTTCCTTGCCCTGCAAAATGGTTTATGCCATCACATGAATTATAAATAATAGTGTTTGGGGAAAGCCTTCATAAATCAAAAGGTGGAATAGGCTTTAATAAAATCTTGTTCACACATAGGGTACCATTTGAGTTCAGAAAAAAATTGCTATTTTTGACAAAGACTAATATATACCTGAGAAAATAATTTAAAAGTTAGGCCTATTTAAAGTTTCACGGAGAGAGAGAAATGAGCTAGAGCTAGAGGAAGAACTAAAGAGAGATACAGACAGAGAGACAAAGAAAGACAGAGAGCCAGAGACAGAGACAGACAGAGAGGGGTAGACAGAGAGAAAGCATAAGCTGCCTTCCATTTCCATCCAGGAAACAGGATTAGGACATCAAGTAAACTTTCTGTCAGTCAAATTCACACAGACTCTCTTATAATGAGTAATAAAATGTCATCACATTTAGTGTATCCATTTACATACTTAATATTAGTCACTGCGACTTATTTTACGGTAAATTCATTGTAACTTTTTTTGTTTGTTTGTTTCCTTGATTTTACTGATCTGGTCTTGTACCTTTCATTCCTTTTATTATTATTATTATTTTTTTTTTTTTTTTTTTTAAGCTATAATCTCAATTTATTTTTTTTTTTTTTTTTTTTTTTTTTTTTTTTTTTTTTTTTTACAAAACAAATTGTACTTTCGATTGTTGACAGTACCATTACATAGTTGTACATTCATCACCTAAATCAATCCCTGACACCTTCATTAGCACACACACAAAAATAACAAGAATAATAATTAGAGTGAAAAAGAGCAATTGAAGTAAAAAAGAACACTAGGTACCTTTGTCTGTTTGTTTGCTTCCCCTACTTTTCTACACATCCATCCATAAACTAGACAAAGTGGAGTTTGGTCCTTATGGCATTCCCAATCCCACTGTCACCCCTCATAAGCTACATTTTTATACAACTGTCTTCGAGATTCATGGGTTCTGGGTTGTAGTTTAATAGTTTGAGGTATCCACCACCAGCTACCCCAATTCTTTAGAACCTAAAAAAGGTTGTCTAAAGTGTGCGTAAGAGTGCCCACCAGAGTGATCTCTCGGCTCGTTTTGGAATCTCTCTGCCACTGAAGCTTATTTCATTTCCTTTCACATCCCCCTTTTGGTCAAGAAGATGTTCTCCATCCCACGATGCCGGGTCTACATTCCTCCCCGGGAGTCATATTCCACGTTGCCAGGGAGATTCACTTCCCTGGGTGTCTGATCCCACGTAGGGGGGAGGGCAGTGATTTCACCTTTCAAGTTGGCTTAGCCAGAGAGAGAGGGCCACATCTGAGCAACAAAGAGGCATTCAGGAGGAGACTCTTAGGCACAAATACAGGGAGGCCTAGCCTCTCCTTTGCAGCAACCGTCTTCCCAAGGGTAAAACTTATGGTAGAGGGCATGCCTGCATGCTTTTTGTTTGTTTGTTCCTGTCCACTCCTATCTCCTCCATATTTGGTAGTTCTTCTGCAATATTTCTCTTTACTGGTGGTTGTCTTCCATTTCCCAACATTATATATATATATATATATTATATATATATATATATCTATGTCTATATCCATATCTATATCGATATTTTTTACTAGTATGTGAGAACAGGTACCAGCTATTTTTCCTTGACTGAGATATTCTGTTCTCCTAATAAAAATGGGATCCTTTAAAATTGCTTTACCCACTCTATTACTCAACAGTTAAGTCATGTAAAAACTTAATTTTTCCCATTTTGTGCCCTTCATCCTATCACTCTTCCTACATTTTCCTAATGTAGTTCAGATCTTTTACTTCTGGAGTATTATTAATTCATTTTGAAATAAGGAACTTGCATCTCAAGAATCAGGAAGATTCAAGGAGAGTTAATTTTGTCTAGGACTCAAAAACAAACCTTGTAATCCTTCTCATACTCCTTCAAAATGCCTTCTTAATTCAGTTGGGGCTCCACATAAATGAAGTTGACTCTACTTTCAGTCTTGGATAAAGCATGACAGAGTGATGTATGGGATCTGGCTTTGTCTTTGGTCATCAGGGGAACAAATAAAAAGTATGCATAGTTGGCAACTGATGGTGAGAATTGTGGAAACAGATACTAGTGAGATCTAGACAGATAAATTCCCATCTTTTCCTCTTGTGTGGATTGAGGTGTGATTGCTACTTATATTCCTTCAAGATAATTCTTGCTAGCCAACACAACACAGCCTAATGATTGATTTGCTGTGTCTTGTGTAGCTTTTTCATTTCCACAATGATTTCAAGGAATAGTTCAGCAATCCAAGAGGAAGCAGCAGTAGAAGAATTATCTCATCCAGTCCTAATATGATGAGGGGAAATATTGGGTTCAATAAATTAAAAGTAGGTATTCAAATAGTGCATGCTGTTTCAAGAAGAGCAGGTAAATTTAACCCAGGGACCCAGCCATTCTAAGAGGATCTTGCAGGTTATATGTTAGGTGGTATAAATATCCTGACCTTACTAATCTCATTCCTTCTATTTTCCTCCATTAAACCAGGGACCCCCATTGAACAAACCCAATAGCAAGGAAACAGCAAGGAAATATTGATGATGTGATGCAGAGCACATTAGAAAAGATGAACACTAGATCTCATGGTGTAAATAGAAGTTATCCAGTACAGTTAAAATATCAAGTAAGAATTTAGTTTGCTGCTTCTCTTTTATGTTCCTATGAATATCATAATCAATTAGCTAAAGCTCTTTACAGCCCATATTGTTTCCATTGCCGTCCGAACCTAATTGTTTACTACAGTGATCCTGTCAACTTTGTCTTTGGATGGTAAACTCTAACATATTACCTCTGCCATTCTAGTAGGCTATCATGCTAACTGAAATCTAGGAGCCCATTTCAGCACATAATCACTAGCCTTCAGAATTCAGTTATATTGAGCTTTACAAGGATCTGGAAGTTCTCTTCACCAAAGTACCTTGTTGAAAGGAATGACCCCAAGACTGTCCTGGAAATGTAATAAGAGTTTCAGGTGATACTTGGACGTGATGATCCAGTCCAATGTTTTTATCTCTTTAAATCTTATAATTCCATTCCCTACATTATATCAAGGAGACTTTAGCATGTAAAATTTATTTCACATAACCCACTACTTAGACCAGAATTCATTCAACCACTATTGGACTCGTTTCAGCTATTGAAGCTAATATATTTAACTCAGAATTTCTGAAAAATTCATTTAAATTTATAAATCCAATCCAGTTAAATATTGCGTTCTCCTCTATGCCTTCTTACTCAGCCTTAGAATCCACAAATATTCTCTAGTTTTCTGTCTCTCTTCCAACTTACTAATTTCAGAAGAATGTCTCACCAGAAAAAGTAAGCTGTCAATATAATCCAGCTGACAAGGTAAACTAAGTAATGTAATTCCCATATGTAAAATTCCTCCATTAGAGAGGAGAGCATAGAAAGAAGTGCAAAGGGTAGTGTGCCAATAAAAATATCTAGCACAGGTATGACTTCCATAGCTTTGCATTTCAAATAGAATGCCATCTTTAGGAATGGATACTCAGGAACTATGATGTATCTTATGATTCAGTGAATAGGTCAGGCTTTTTCTTGATATCTTATAAAAAGCAAACAAAAATAACTTCCCACATATATGTTGTCTTACAAATCATGACACTATCTATATAAGTTTTCTTTATGTTCTTTGATCCTCATGCAGAAAAAGTAAATTTATCGCTTAGTCACGTATTTGTCATCATTGACACAAGGAATTTTCTCAGGCTCTGAGTTAGGTATTTGAGATACAGTGGTTTACAATATAGATTTGGATGCCACCCTCATGATAATCATATTCTGGTGGGGTATGACAGCGTAATAATAAACAAAAGAATCAGTGTGATACGTACTATCACGCTTGGAATAGAAGGCATTAGAGGAAGAAAATGAGGCTTATGAATTAAGCTTGCAATAAAGTTGTGACACATTTTAAATTTGAAGGACAGAAATCCTGAAAACATCATAATTTAAAAATCATGAGGCTTGGAATAATTTCCTGTCCCTGCTAATGTAATTTCCTGTAACTATGTTTAATAAAATCTGAGACCAATCAAAATCAACTTAGCTGCTATCTCCACAAAATACTTGCTCTAGGAAGATAAAACTGTGAAAAGAAACCAAAAAGCACTAAGCTAGTTTATATGTCAAAACTAAGAACTCATTCCTGAAGGGTTTCTTGAAGGCCTTCATCTTTCACTTCCATCAATCCAAATCTATAATGTTGTAAAATCTGCCCAATCCCTGCCAGTTCACCACATAAAATCTGCTTTAAAATCACCCAGCCCTGGCCCTAAAATTCCTATAAATATCTTTCCATAGATTCCTTTTTAAAGAAGCTATGAAGATTCTGACAACACAATGTTCTCTTTTGCTACTTTAGGTTTAATAAACTCAGTTTTGCCTGATCAACAAATTTTCCTGCTGATTTTTCTGTTTCCATTTACAGACGAGTAGAGATTAGCCAGATGGAGAGGAGACAATAGAAGAATTTTCTAGAGAGAGAAAGTAGTCTAATATGTATTTGAAATCTAAGAGTCAAGAGATAAAAGAAGGCAAGTTCCATGGAATGAGACAAATTCTGTGTGATGATATGAATGCTGAAAGTTGAGGGCTAAAGAATAAACAAGTACCATCACATTCACAGTTCCATAAGCCAATTTAGGAGTTTAGACTATGTTCTAAGATTAATGAGGAGCCATTGAGGAACTTGAAATAGAGGATCAATATAAAACAAATTGTATTTTGTTAAGATAGTTTAGACTGTGGTTTGAAAAATAGGTTGAGACGGGGCAATCTAGAGTGATTGTTTAAATGGTTGTTGCCATTACACAGGCAAGAGGTGATGATGGTTTAAACATGGAAGGATAGTAGGGATTGAAAGATGAGAAAAGAATCTGAAATTTCACAGGAAGTTAAACTGATAGAACTTGATGTTAGTTTGCATGTGTTGAATAGGGTAGCAGTAGCAATATCCCTTATGTTTTATACACCCGAACAAGTTAAATACAATACATTCTCATAGGTAACTAGTTGGAACACATTATTGGGAACTTCATGAAGAATTTCATTCTTCAAATAGATTTGTCCCTGAGCATGCTAGTGTTAATCTCATATTTTTATTTTTCCCATATATGTAGCTTAAGCAAGGTATGCTTGTCATTGAGTTTTCCTCTACCTGAAAAACAGTGACTCTTTATTTTAGTCATGGATTTTGAATTCAGCAAAGAAAGACTTACATGGCTTTGGAGAAAAACTAAAGTGATAAATGCTATTTCAGAGTTCAATTTCTTACAAAATGGTTGTATTTTTCTGAAAGTTTAAGCTGTGCAATTTGGAAATCACTTTAAAACCACTTTAAAACATTTTATCTCATTAAACTCTCCCACAGTTTGATTCACATACTCAACCTACTCACTACTTTCATCACATCTGATGTTGTCATCAAGCCAGGATTTCTTAGGATTTTTGTCACTAGGTGCAATCAGTGTAAGTTGCTTCCATGATGCCTTCTCATTTCCCTTTTGTTAAGTTGTGCTAAAATACTTGAGAATGATCTCCTTACAATTTTCTGATATGACTTTTTTTTCTGAATTTACACACTGGGTGAATCTGTAAAAATGAGACAGATTCAAATGTGGTGACATCATGATAAGAGGAAATCGTAAGCAAGCATGGTTTATCTGAACAGCATAAATAGTAGGCATTTTGTACTTTTTGCAGCTAGTTAAATTTGGTGATTGCCTAAAGTAAGTATTGAATTTTGCCAGGCTTACTCCTGTAGATTTCTCTGCATGTTTTTAAAAACTGCAACCCAAGTAATTGCAACAGACAATAGTGATATCCTGTACATGAGTACAGATCAAGCCACACAGTTGTCTGATGTAAATGATGGAGATGAATTAGAGTTACTAGCTTTGTCTATAAAATTATAATTATTTTAAAATATAGACATGGGTAACCAATTGTTCTAAGAAATACATAGATCAAGAACAGTTTCACAATATGAATTTTGGATAACATGCAATGCATGTATATTTTGTGCTAAGAGCTTTTCTTTAACAGTGTGCACTGAAATAAAGGTTAAATGTAATGCATGTAAACACATTTTGTTTCCTGATAGCTTTTAAGTAGTCAATAAATGTTTGATGTTTTTCTTATTATTATAACAATCTCATTGAGTTGTCACAAGAACCCTGTAAGATTATCACCCTTTTTAAAGATGGAGAAACTGAGGTCAGTAGTCCCATGAGTAATATGATGATGTTGTGTAGGAGGTAGAGATAAGGTATCTACAGAGCTAGTAGATTTTACATGGATTTTTTCCTTCCTTTCCTTCCCTCTTAATTCTTCATCTGCTCAAGAGTTATTGAGAGTGGAACTGGGGAGCAGGAGAAGCAGGGTAAAAGGACTACAATGCAGTGACTTTTCTTTTGCTTCTCTTTCCTTGCCTCCCTTACCGTTTGGTTCACATGGAACTGATACATACAACTGTTCTAGTACTTATCACATTGCTATAATTACATATTTCTCTCTCTGCCTATGGCACCATTCTGTGAGTATCCAAACAGCAAGGTTGTTTTTCCTTTCTTTCTCTTACTTTTTTTTCTTTTTCACCTCTTCTTCCACTCTTCTTCTTTTCCTCCTCCCTCTTCTTCATCTTCAAGTTCACAGAGCTCAATACACAGTGATAATTTTACAATTCTTTTAAGCTAAATTAACTTTACCAAAAAGTTGTACTGGGGCTTGAAATTGTCAGGTCTATTCAGTAACCTAGTACTGCATAGCTAAATTGCTACAAGAATATTGCCACAGGTCACAAAGTATGAGAGCTGTGTAGGAATATATGTCAACTTTTCTGATTAAAATTACCTAGCCCTGATCCTAAGATTGAATAACTATCCATAAGCCCAAAGCAATATCAATACCTCAAATTGCTGCAGGGCAAAATAGGAGAGAGAAAAAAGTTCCATCTCTCTTTTGTGTGTGTGTGTGTTTTTTTTTTAGAAAAATGCCATCTTATTCATCATTATGAAACCATCACTATAATAATTGATTATTTTAGGGAATTATTAACTGATGCTAAAATCACTAGGTGAAATAATGCTGGAGAATGGGATATTCATGCTATACCAAAATATCACACCATAGACTACTTATTAACTAGAAATGAAAAGGGTAACTTTATGATAAACAAATTGGTAAAGATCACCTTAACCAAGTAATCAAATGGTAAATCTGATATTTTGTGCCCTGATATGATGACACAGTGAGAAGAAATTGTATCCCTCATGTAGTATTCTTTCTAATATGTATGACCAAAATTTAATCATGAAGAAATAATCAGAGAAATGTATATTATGCAATAAGTATAAAGAATAAAATTGCCTTGTCTGTTTAGAAAAGTCAGTTCATGAAAGACAAAGGTACAGAATTGTCATAGGAAAAAGTTTAAGGACACTTAATAACAAAGCCTAGGTTGGCAGAATCATCTAAAAAAATACTAAAGCACACTTGGTCATTACTGATAGTATATAGGGCATTTGATTATAAGTTTTATATTATATAATATCATTGTATTGATATTAAATTTTCTGTGTTTGATGTAGGAAAATGTGCTGTCCTTAGAAAAATATACTACAGTATTTAGAAGTATAGTGTCATGATATTTGAACATATTTCCAAATGGTTAAGCAAAATTCAAAAAATGATGATTGTTTAATTCAGGTAAGGCTGAATGGATACTCACTGTACCATTCTTTCAGTTTAAGAGTAGGCTGAAATGGTTTTAAATAAAATGAGGGGAAAAATACCAGGATCATGAGAGTGGTGGAAAATACTGATGAGAAAAAAATGGATAAAATAGTAAGCATCATGTTGATAAATTTCAAAATTCCAAATTCAAAAGAGTAGTTCTTTGTGTACAACTATGGAAAAATATTCAAGGTATATTGTAATGGAAATAAGAAAATGGGTCTTAATATGTAGATAGAAAGCTTATATTTATGAGTAGAAAATAAAACTAATTATATATTTTACTTTATTTTTGTTCCTCCAAAATAAACTTTCTCTTGAAAAGACTCCCTCAAATCAGTAAATAACTCCTGAATCTGATAAAGGGAAGTGGCTGTGTAGAGAAAATTCTGGGAAGGAATGTTTTTACCATATACTCTTTGTATCTTCTTCATATTTATCAGGTGCCTTTATTAAAATAAATCAAAAATGTAAATAATTATTTCAATATAATTATTTTAATAATGTTCATAATAAAATAAAATAAGTCCACACATAAATCGATTGTGCATAAACTTCAGAAAATCATTATTCCCTAATTCACTAAGATGTAAAGTTAATAAAGGAATTACAATTAGACTGTATGAAGATTTCTCATCAAGAAAAGCTATCTTAAAGGTGCTTAAGAAAAATAACTGGAAACCTAGAATTTTATAACCAGCTAAACTGTTATTCAAGGGAGAAGGTTGACATGTTTAGATAATAACAGACTTTGAAAATTGCCTTCCTAAGTATGACGAATGTTTTACTTCAACAAGAAGAGATATAAATACAAAAAGAAATATGGGTACAAGCTTCAACAAAGTACTTGAAATTGGCCAAACAAATGTTTTTAAATTTAAATAATATTTACTACTAAAAAGGGGAAGAGAGTAGGACTTCTGGTGAAGATGACAGTGCAGAGAACTTCAGAACTCAGTCCTTCCACCAAACCAATTTTTAAACAGGCAGGAACTTTCTGAAACAACTATTTGTTGCTTCAAAAAAGAAGATCTGAAACTCCAGAGGCCAGAAGAACACTGCACAGCATCCTGGGAGGAAGAGGTGATAAATTATGTTAAAGAACAGTAAATTGCTCTCTCCCTGCAATGGCTACTGGTACCCATCCCCACTCGCGTGGGAGGCCAGCATGGGGTCTAGTCCTTGGCTGGCTGCTAATGACAGAAATGGACATAAAAGTTTTCTTCCCCAAGAATGGGGGTGGACATGATAGATCACTGATTATAGCTTTTGATTAGACAATTCAGATCACTGAGTCCTGGCTCTGAGGGCAGCTATTGTTTCAAAACTTCCTGGACACGGGCAGAAGCAGTGGAGATTTAAGGACACAGCTTCCCTCAGTGCTCAGGGGTAGAGTTGGGTGAAGGGCTCCATTTGCTGGGCAGGCCAGGAAAGCTCAACATTGGGAAATTTTTTGGAGAAGACCAGAATTTGGATATACCAAACAAAGCTTTTAAACAAATGATCTTAAAAATGCCCAAGGAGAGGAAGGAACGTACAGAGAAAGAACTAAAGGATATCAGAAGAAAAATAAATGAGGATATGAGAGTCTAAGTAAAGAGACTGATATTTTAAAAAGGAACCAATCAGAACTATTGGAGTTGAAGACCAAAATAACTGAAATGAAAAATGCTCAGGAAGGTTTCAAGAGCAGATTGGAGGAGGCAGAAAAAAAGAATCAATGAACTTGAAGAAAGGACACTTGAAATGAGTCAGGCTGAGGAGCAGAAAGAGAAAAGAAACATTAAAATAGAAAATAACAGAAGACACTTCTGGGATACCATCAAGTTCACCAATATGCACATTATGGGACTCCCAGAAGGAAAAGAAAAAGAGAAAGGGGCAGGAGGAATGGTCAAAGAAATAATGACAGACAAATTCCCAAACTTAGAAAAAGACATGAATATGCACATCCAAGAAGCTCAGAGAATATCAAACAGGATAAACATAAAGAAAAATAAACCCTGTCATATATTGATCACACTATCAAATGCAAAGGACAAGGAAAGAGTTCTGAAAGCTGCAACACAGTAGCAATGTATTACATACAAGGAACACCCAATTAGATTGAGTGCCATTTTCTCATCAGAATGCATGGAAGGAAGAAGGCATAGGGTTAAAATACTGAAAGTGCTGAAAGAAAACAACTGGCAGCCAAGAAGTTGATATCCAGTGAGACCCCTTTTAAAAAATGAGGGTGATGATGAAACTCGTTACTGCAACGGAGAGGCTTAACCTGCTTATAATTGTGCCTAAGTGTCTCCCCCTGAGTGCCTCTTTGTTGCTCAGATGTAGCCTTCTCTCTCTAACTAAGCCATCTTGGCAGGTGAACTCACCGCCCTCCCCCTCTATGTGGGACCTGACCCCCAGGGGTGTAAATCTCCCTGGCAATGCAGGATATGACTCCCAGGGATGAATCTGGACCTGGCATTCTGGGATTGAGAATATCTTCTTGACCAGAAGGGGGATGTGAGATGAAATGAAATAGTTTCAGTGGCTGAGAGATTTCAAATGGAGTCAAGAGGTCACTCTGGTAGACATTCTTATGCACTATATAGATAACACCTCTTAGGTTTTAATGTATTGGGATAGCTAGAAGTAAATACCTGAAACTTTCAAACTCCAACCCAGTAGTCTGGACTCTTGAAGACAATTGTATAACAATGTAGATTACAAGGGGTGACAGTGTGATTGTGAAAACCTTGTGGATCACTCTCCCTTTATCTAGTGTATGGATGGATGAGTAGAAAAATGGGAACAAAAACTGAATGAAAAATATGGTGGGATGGGGGGATGATTTGTGTGTTCTTTTTTTACTTTTATTTTTTATTCTTATTCTGATTCTTTCTGATGTAAGGAAAATGTTCAAAAATAGATTGGGATGATGAATGCATGACTGTATGATGGTACTGTGAACAGCTGATTGTACACCATGGATGATTGTATGGTATGTGAATATATTTCAATAAAACTGAATTTAACTTTAGAAAAAAATGAGGGTGAGAGTAAGACATTCTCAGATAAAAGCTGAGGCAATACTTTACCAGTAGACCTGCCATACAAGCTATGCTAAAGGAAGTTCTTCAGATGGAAACAAGGACACTAGACAGTGGTTCAAAGCAGTATAAAGAAATAAAGACCTGCAGTAGATGTAACCATTTGGGTAATTATAACTGCCAGTATTGTATTGTTTGGTATATAACTCCCTTCATACACCCCACAGGTGCTAAAATGCAAATGCATAAAAGGTAAGTTTTTGAATATACAATTTACAAAGATGTAAGTTGTAGAAAGTACCAAAAAATGGTGGGAACAGAAGGATATGAGAAAGGATAGGTGCACACTATTGAAGTTAAGTTGGTATCAAACCAAATATGATTGTAATATATTTAGGATATTACATTTTAACCCCATGGTAACCACAAGGAAAATATATATATATATACACACATATATATATCTATATGTATAGATATAGATACATTCAGATAGAAAGGAGAAGACACCCAAAATGGTAAAACACAATAAAAGCAAATAAATATAAAAGTAGGCTCTAACACAAGTAAGTGACAAAAAAAGGTACAAGACTTACAAAGGCTAAATGGCAACATGGCAGAAGAAAATCCAGTATTATCAGTAGTGACTTTAAATGTTAGAGAGGATATAGAGAAATAGAAACGTACATTCATTGCTTGTGCAGTGTAAAATGGTGCAGCCACTGAGGAAGACAGTTTGGCTATTCCTCAGAAACTAAAAATAGAACTACCATACAATCTGGCAATTCCACTTCTAGGTATATACCCCAAAGACTTGAAAGCAGGAACTTGAATAGATACTTTCACACAAATACTCATAGTGGCATTATGCCCATTGCCAAAAGATGGAAGCAATCCAAGGGTCCATCAACCAATATATAGATAAATAAAATGTGGTTCGTACATACAGTAGAATATTATTCAGCCATAAAAGGGAAGGAAGTCATGATCCATGCAACAACGTGGATGAACCTTGAAGGCATCATGCTGAAGGAAATAAGCCAGAGACAAAAGGACAATTAGATTAAGCAAATTCCTAGAGTCAGAATCTAGAATATGGGTTACCAGGGGATGGAGTGGGTATAGGGAATAGGAAGCTAAGTCTTAACAGGTACAGTGTGTGCATTTGGGATGATGGAATCATTTGGGTAATGGATGGTGATGATGGTAGCACAACACTGTGAATGCAAGTAACAGCACTGAAATATATATCTGAATATGATTAAAAGTGGAAATGATAAATTGCATATATGGTAACAGAATAAAAATTTTAAAATTCCATTGAACTAGAGTGAACAAACAGTGAACCCTAAGTTAAACCATGGGCTTTAATTAATTGAATAATTATAAAAATATGCTGTCATCACTTGTAATAAATGTTCCACACCAATGTAAGTTATTGGTGTTAGGGTGATATAGGGTGATCCTGTATTTTAAGCATGATTGTTCTATAAATGCACAGATTTTCTAATTAGGAAATTATATATATATATATATATTAGAGGAGGATAAAGTTTGCAAAAATATTAAAAAGGAAAAGGAAATATTCTAAACAAATACAACCAGATAACAGTTTGAAATTCAGTGGATAAGTAAAGCATAGTAAGTCTTTGTCTTGTGTAAGAGAAAGACTGAAATGATTAATACATTTATGTATGTTAAGAAAATTCATTGCTAAATATATTTGTTACAAAATAAATATAGCCAACCAAGAATTGTTATATGATCTAAAGTTATGCCTCCCCAAAGTGGTAGTCTCTAACCACAAATGGCTATTGAATTATTTGAATGTGTCTAGTCCACATTGAGAAATACTCTCTCTATAAAATACACACCAGATTTTCAAAACCAAGTGAGATAAAATGAAAAACTGGAAGATAAATTTACTAAAACAAAATTTTCTTTGAGTTTTGAGAGAAGATGAAATACCATTCCCTTAATGTGAGCAACTTTACTATTAGATTAAAGTAGTGTTTCTGAAAGTTTTGACCTCAGGATCCCTTTACAATTTTAAAAATAATTGAAGACCTTAAAGAAATTTGTTTATGTTGTTCATATCTACCAACATTCATTACACTAAAAGCTTAAATGGAGAAAAAATTTAAAATATTTATTATGTATTTATGTATTAATTCATCATATATTAACATAAATAACATTTTAAACTGTTTTATAAAAACTTTATTTTTCAAAACAAAAAATAGAAAATTCTGCTGTTTTACCTTGTTGCCATTTTCTTCAGTGCCTGACTTACTAGAGGACGGCTGCCTTCTTGCTGTTTCAGCGTTGAATCTGTTGTCACATGTCATGCAGCCTTAGAAAAACTTTAGTTTATTCATATGTAGGCATGAAGGTGAAAAGGCAAATCATATTTTAGTGCTATTATGAAAATTGTTTTAACTTCACGACTTCCCAAAGAGGGTAGACAGCCATTAAGTGTCTCTGAATCACACTTTGAGAAGCATTGGCTTTTAGGTTTAAATAAAAAAACAAAACACTTGGAAACATTTCAGTGATAAGCCAATCCTTTTACAAAGCAACCTTGAAAAATGAGGGAACAGCTTTATCAGTTTTATTCATGATTTTTTGGTCTTTATAAAAATTTATTTGATAAAATTGCCCCAAGAAAGGTTTTCTCCTATAATTGGAATCAATTGGTTATAACAATAGATAATTCTTTTATTTTTCTTTTACAAGACATGCTCAGAAAATTTGAAGGTATATAATTTTGAAAATTAATGTTGAAATTTGAGTCGATTTTATTATGTGATGATATAAAATAATAAAGATAAATGATATAATGTTATTTTAACATTATAGTAATATGAGATGCCACATTAATATGAAATAGACTATTTACTATAAAAATCATTTTAATTTTCACACATTACTTTTGTTAAAAATTTTTAGATTCTTTTTCATTATATTATTTTATATTTTTAAGAAAAAAATAGTTTTTAACTACATAGTCATGAAAATAGGCAACCATGTAAATAATTAAAGTTAAAAAAATAATCAAGAATAACGTAATACATTTATCAATCATAGTTCCTATTTGAATTTATCCTTTTTTTCATTTAGCAACATACAAAAGAGAAGGAAAGAAAGGGACATGGTAAAATTTTAAAGCCTAACATTTGGACTACACTACACCTGACCTTTCATCAGCATCAAGGCTGGCAAAAAGGATGTGACATCTGTGTTACAGAAGTAGCAATAATTTCTTGCTAATTTGCATTTCAAGCAATGAACTATAAACATCTGGTGGTTCATAACTATCTCCATTTAAAGGTATACTCTCCTTTTTGTGGACTTTTTTTTTTTGGCCAAATTTTCATACCTTCACATAATTTCTATCATAACAATATCTTGACGTATTTTCATACTGCTTAATAAAGCAGGGAAGAATAGTACTCTGGTTTGACATAAGAAAAAGGCCATATGTCACTACCTGTTTATAGTTCACTGATTGAGGAGCTGACAAGAAACAACTGTTTCCCTATTCCCTTATATAGTAAGATGTAGGTTCTCTTTAATGAGATAGCACACGCTGCTTAAAATATATTTAAAATATGATCCTTTTGTTAAAATCATTTTTAAAATTGCTACTGTACATTATTTTTTAAATAATATTGTGTAGTATCTTAAAAAATTAGTAAAATCCTTTTCAAAAAAAAATAGAAATGGTAAAACCTTGATTAATGGGAATGCTTCTCAAATGTAGTTTACTTACTTTTTGTCTTTTTCTGTTCTTTTCAGAGTTAACCAGAAAATTCCATATTTGTTTAAAAAATGCATCCAAATGTATTAAATGAAAACTGACAGGAAGTATGTTGTATTCGAAAAAGCATGGGCTTTGTGGCTAGGGATCAGCCTGGGTTTGCCCGTAATAGTAGATGGCATTTGGCAGTTAGCCTTAATTGTTTTATATGTCAATGACATAATATTTGTCTCACAACAGTTGCAATTAAATGTGATTAAGAGTCTAGAATATAGATAGTACTGAGCAAATATCACTCCCTCATTTTTTTCCCTTTCTCTTTGGTTGTTTTGTAAGAATCTGTATGTGAAACAATGATTACAGATTATTGCTTTTTTGCAAATTAACAGACTTCATAAAGGAAGGACTTTTAGCTTGGATATGATTATCAAGAATTCATTCAAGCCCTATTTCAATGATTTACCTCCCTAAAGAGGAGTTTCCCACAGGAATTGGGGAAATTCCACAACACTTGAACCTAATAAATAGAACATCCGCAGCAGTGCCTCTGATTCTTGAGTAGCGTCATCACACTCAGGTATCACTTCAGAGAAACAAGGAATCAGACAGAGGCATACAGGGTAGGGGAAGCTGTGCACAAACCAAGGAAATCTTAGATGTTGGTATCAGAAATTTACAGAAAAACCCTGGTGATCCTTCTGACTGATTTGACCATTTATTCAGTCAAAAAAAAAGAGAGAGCAAGAGAGTAACATAGAGAATAGAGAATAGAAGGGAAAGAGAGTTTGAAATAATGACGTTTTAAGTTTAGGTGGAGAGTTAATTTTCAGAATTCATAACGTTTTTGACAAGAATACTCTGTAATATGAGAAGTCATGATCTTGAGCCAACTAACAGCTTTGACACTCCTGAGTCTTTAAAAATGGGTATGCATGTAAATCTTGTGACTGACACTCCCTGAATCAATTGTATGGGCAGATGAGTAATAAAATAAAGACAAAAAATAAATAAATAATGGGGGAGGGGATAAAGGGTATGGAAGTTTTGGGTGTTCTTTTTAATTTTTATGTTTTTTTTTAACTTTTTTATTTTTATTATTTCTATTTTTGGTGTAATGAAAGTATTCTAAACTTGATTGTGGTGATGAGTGCATAACTATATGATGATACTGTGAGCCATTGATTGTATACTGTGGATGGATTATGTTGTGCATAAATGTATCTCAATAAAATTGCATTAAAAAAAAGAGGTATGTGTGTCACCCAAATTTCCTTTCTGTGGTTCCACTTTGTCCACCATGTAAAGCACAGTCTCTGTGACAGATAAGATTTTCTGATCTTGGTCTGTTTGGCCAGCCTCTTGCCTTGCCATAAGTACTTTATTCTTTAGGATGGGATGAGATTTCACAGTATTCACTTAGCTCAGATGCTCCAAATTTGCAAACTTCACTGACATCTTATGTTAAGAAACTGGCCCCGATTCCTGGCTGGGCTTTTATGCTTTGTGCAAATCCTCCATTGTGTTTTCCACATTAAGTTTCATCCATTTGACCAGTGTTTCTCTCTCCTCATTAGACTGACAGTACTTGAAGGGTTTGGTTCATGTCTTTATTCATTTTAAAACATAGTAGGAGCTCAGAAATATTTTTTTGAATTTGATTATATTGAACTAAAAAGTTAACTATTGAAACAGAGGAACAGCCACTCTGTGATCTTTGATGATGTCCCTTGGGTTGATGCACCAAATTTGTTTGTGTGTGGTTGGGGAGTTGGAGCCACACTGAGTTAAGCTCTTTATACCCACTATGCCATGTTATCATCATAGATATTCTATGATATGGCCATTAATAGCCTTTAAAAAAGTCAGGGTGAAGAATTGGAAGCAGAAAGAGAGTAACTTATCAAAATGTCTGGAATATGCAAACGACTTAAACTGGATGAAAACAGATCTGTGCAACTCCAAAATCTGTGCTCTGACCTGATATACTGTATTGCATGAACCTTGCAATTTTTGCTTGAGTTTTTTTTATTTTATTTTGAAATAAATTCAAAGTTACAGGAACAGTTGCAAAAACAATACAAACCCTATACACAGCATACCCTGACCCTCCTCCCCTAATACCCCAATCTATCAACTTTAACATGCTGTCACACCACCATTTCTCTTTCCCTCCCTCCCTCCTTCCCTATCTATCATCCCATCTATTGCTCTGTCTTCTGAACATGTGAGAGCAAGCTGCACACATCCTTGAACAAACACTATAATTCACATATACAATTCCCATGAACAAGAACATTCTTTTATGCAATCCCATTAAACGCAACTAAGAAGTTCAAGAAATTCAACATTGATACAAACCTTACATTCTATATTTCCTTTTTTTTCTCTTATGTCCCAACTGTGTCCCTTTGAGCCTCTGGTCCTCCATCCTCAGATCCCATCCAGGATCATCCTTGGCATTTAATGGTCATCTATTTAGACTGTCTTTTTTATGTGCGTGTGGAAACATATATACAGCCTAAATCTTCCCATTCCACCCCCTCCCTAGCATTCCATTAGTGGGATTAATCACATTTAGAATGTTGTAATGCTATCACTTTCCCACCATTCATTACTAGAAATTTCCCTTCACCTCAAACAGCAACCCTACACTCTTTTCTTAACTCTCCATTGCCCCTTCCCCCACTTCTCATAAACCATATTCTACTTTTCATCTCTATGGTCATATTCTCTGATAATTTCTTTGCGTTTACTGTGGGGCTTAAATTTAACCTCCTAAATCCATAACAATCTTGTTTTTCCTTGATACCAACTTAACTTCAATAGGACACATAAACTATGTTCCTATACTCCTCCATTCCCCTACCTTTATATAGTTCTTGTCAAAAATTACATATTTTACGTTGAGTCCAAAACCACTGATTTGTCATTAGAGTTTATGTATTTTATATCCTGTAGGAAGTAAATAGTGGAGTTACAAATCAAAAATTATTGACTTCTATTTGTATTCCATTGTGGTCAGAGAATGTGCTTTGAATATATTCAATTGTTTTTTGTTGTTTTTTTTAATTTATTGAGGCTTGTTTTATGTCCCAGCATATGGTCTATTCTGGAGAAAGATCTGTGATCACCAGAGAAAAATGAGTGTCCTGATGCTTTGGGATGTAAGGTTCTATATATGTCTGTTAAATTTCTCTCTATCTCTCTCTCCTTTCTTTGTTTTTCTGTCAGTAGGGCTCCCTTTAGTATCTGAAGTAGGGCAGGTCTTTTACTGGCAAAATCTCTCAGCATTTGTTTGTCTGTGAAAAATTTGAGCTCTCCCTCAAATGTGAAGGAGAGTTTTGCTGGATAAAGTATTCTTGGTTGGAAATTTTTCTCTTTCAGGATTTTAAATATGTCATGCCACTGCCTTCTTGCCTCCATGGTGGCCACTGAGTAGTCACTACTTAGTCTTACATTGTTTCCTTTGTATTTGGTGAATTGCTTTTCACTTGCTGCTTTCAGAACTTGCTCCTTCTCTTCAGTATTTGACAGTCTGATCAGAATAAGTCTTGGAGTGGGTTTATTTGGATTTATTCTATTTGGAGTTCGCTGGGCATATATGCTTTGTATATTTATATTGTTTAGAAGGTTTGGGAAGTTTTCCCCAACAATTTCTTTGAATATTCTTTCTAGACCTTTACCCTTCTCTTCCCCTTCTGGGACATCAATGAGTCGTAAATTTAGACATTTTATTTTATCTATCATATCCCTGAGATCCATTTCAATTTTTTTGATTTTTTTCTCCATTCTTTCTTTTGTTCTTTCATCTTCTGTTCTGTGGTCCTCTAGGACACTGAGTCATTGTTCAACTTCCTCTAATCTTGTATTATGAGTATCCAGAGTCTTTTTAATTTGGCCAACAGTTTCTTTTATTTCCATAAGATCTTCTATTTTTTTATTTACTCTTGCAATTTCCTCTTTATGCTCTTCTAGGGTCTTCTTTATGTCCTTTATGTCTTGCGCCATTTTCTTCTTCATGTCCTTTATATCCTGTACCATGCTCTCATTCTTTGACTGTAGTCCTTTGATTAATTGCGCCAAGTACTGTGTCTCTTCTGATCATTTGATTTGGGTGTTTGGGATTGGGTTCTCCATATCATCTGGTTTTAGCAAATGCTTTAAGATTTTCTGTTGTTTTGGCCTCTTGTCATTTGCTTTGCTTGATAGCTGTGATCTTCCAGGACCTCTGCTGAGGGAAGGCTGTGCTACGTCACAAGTGTGCTCCTTCCCTCAAGGGAAGCCCCAGGCCACTGGGCCGTGCAGGGGTGCTCCCAGCCTGATGCAAAAATGGCTGAATGGGGTGTCTCAATCCCTCCCCTTTTCGCACAGCTCCACCTTCCCAGCTCCAGGACAACTAGCCATGGGTGCACCCAAGGCCACTGTCCACAGCCGATATTGTGGCGTGTGCGCGGTGCCATGGGGTACACTCCCCATCACACAGGGTTTCGTGGTGCGGCTCTGGGCTGTGGGTACGGCCCCGGGCAGGAGTGTCACCAGCCCACCAGGAAGCCGGCTGCAAGGGGTGCGGTTTCTCTCTTCTTTTGGCTCCCCCCTCTATCCCCCTGGCCCCAGGACAATCAGCAGCAGATGTGGGGAGGGCTATCCTCCACATCAGACACCAAGGCATTGGCTACAGCCCGCTCCTGCCATGCTTCACTGCATCGTTCTCACTGCCATATCTGCAGCCACTCTTGGGTTTGTTTGTTTTTTTTTTTTTAAGAACTAGTCCATCTCTAAATGCCACCCCACAGTTTCCCCACACCACAGCACGGCTGTGGGACTTTCAGCCGGCTTACTCATTTCAGCATGCAGACTCCCAGTTTCACCAAGTGCATGGTCCCTGTGGTTTTAGCAGACCTTGTCCAGCTGGTGCATCACTGGAAGTGGTATTCTGGGTCACTTTCTGGTTTTTATCGTATTTTTCACAGAGGTGTTCTTTTCCCTGTCTCACCTAGCCGCCATCTTAAGTTCTCTCCCTTGCAATTTTTAACATTTTTGTTTTACTCCTTATCTCTATGGTTACTGCTTCTTTAGCATTACATTCTGGTAAAAATTTAAAAATCTGAGAAAATGTCAAGATCATCAAGTCCTTCCTTCATTCCCTTGGTTGTAGATTTATTTTTGCTGTACCTACAAAGTATTATCAAGCTGTGAACTGTCTTGAAAGGTGCTTTAAAAGATGCACTCACTGGGATGTTAAGGACTAGAGAGCAGCTGTCCTACTGAGAAATCACAGCATTCATATCCATCTATTCCTTAAACTCATTGTGACATCAGTACATAGAAGGCTTCAGAAGACAAAGTCATTCTAAAAGTGATTAGGATAATTGAATACATTTCATTTATATATTTGCTTTTCATTCAGTTAAAAGGACAAATCCTGATTGTCACAAATATTGCCTAAAAGAAAAGAGTGTTTTTTAAAGGACAAAACGTTCAGTACAAATGAAACATGCAATGCAAATGTATTTGTGCATTAGTGAATGAGGGTATCTCGAGGATATAAAATGTTATAAAAGATATTTGTCAGACCGTTTCTAACCTGCTTAAAATAGTACTTCTGAAATAATGTCTGAGATTTAAAAAAAAAAAAAAACTTTTGTCTAGCAAAAATAATTCTTAGCTTTGCTATACTTTGCATATTTTGGATGCTAGGAGTTTTTATATGTTATATAAAGCCAAGAATAATTTAACATGTCATTCTCACTTATGTTTCCATGCTGCATTGCAGTTTC